>NW_024582593.1:258112-260603 GCF_018398535.1 Haplochromis burtoni | reverse complement strand
CACAATTGCTCATGAACCCTGGGTTGCTCAGACCCAGTTCCCTGACACTCATACTGTTGGACGGAGATTTTACAAACTCCAACAGGATGACCGTCTGAACTGTACCAGGCTAACTTTCATAAAGCTCGGCAGAGAGGTGGATCATGACTAAATCAAGAACCCAGTAAATACTGATGGCAGTCTCTTGTGCTTTCTTACTTAAACTGTCTGCATGAAGAATGATAAATACGGGGATGAGCGAGGCCAGTGGTAGGTGAACCGCTCTCCCGTCTACGGCCTTAAGACAAAAACTTTCAGTTACTGCTCTGATGAATTTTTCTGGAGTGCTTCAGGACCTAAACTGATCAAAGTTGTAATTAATTATCGCTGCATTTCTATTGTGTGGATTGTTTTGGAGAACGTGTGTGTCTCGAGACCACTTTTACATAGTCTTGGTCTTGTCTTGGTCTCGCTGTCTCGGTCTTGCTGTCTCAGATCGACATAGTGGTCGGGAGATTTGGAGTCAACAGTATCCATGACACAGAACGTAATGTTCGATAATGTGTCATACGCAAAAGCATCAGCTCTAAGAGCCGTCCTTAGAGAGTGCTTTGTAGTGAATCAGAGTCGACTCCCATTGAGCGAGAGCCGGCTCCTCACTAAATTTCCTTTCGCTGCTCAGCTCTCACACAATGGCTCAGCTATGCTCCAATCCCTCCATATTGTGGCCAATCACATGCAAGGATATAGAATAATATCATTATGTGAAAAACAGAGAGGGTGAGAGACGCGACAGTCAAGTGGAGCGTGCGTCTGTCCTCTCAGTAAGTGAGGGAGGTGATGTAAATGTGTATGCGTTAGTCCCCGTAGGGAAATTACTGCTCTGCATTTAATCCATTCACCCAGTGAAGCAGCCACCAATGTAGCGCCTGGGGAGCAGTGTGTAGGGACGGTACCTACAGTCTTCTACCTCAGGGTAGCTGTTCAGTGGAGTCGAACCCCCAACCTTCCGATCATGGGGCAACCACTCTACCTACTGAGCTATCCCTGCCCTGAGGAGGGCTGTGCGAGTGCATCACAAAAACACATAAATATGTCTAACACCCGTAAACAAGGCAGCATCTGGCTGCAGTTTAAAAACCTTTTTGTCTCGGTCTTGTCTTGGTCTCGATACCCTCTGGTCTTGGTCTTGTCTTGGTCTTGGTTTAGGCGGTCTTGACTGCAAGTCTAGTGCCCTTCACTGTGGCAGATGCTGGATACAGCTGGGATATAAAAGGTTTAGAAGAAGCTAAATCACGAAAAATGTTTTTGTTTGAATTCTTTTGAGTGTTATTTTGAGCTGTACGGTCCTCATTAAGTTTATTTTACAAAGTTTAATTCAAACCAATCATTTTTAAAATATTCTCAGCGTGCCCTGAAGGAAAGCATCAAACCCTAAACTGTGTATGTGGAGCTTCTCTTTTTTGCCAACATAAAACATTTTTACTTGGGCTATAGTGCCAAACAATCCACAGAGGTCAGACAGCTTCTGCCAGGAAAAGTTTGCAGAGATGACTTCATTAAAACTCTGCTGGCCGTCTTCTTCTCTGGAGAATTCAGCTCCTTTTTAAGCTCCAGGTATTTTCAGACCGCTATGTGCCTCTCACCCAGTCACGAAAATCAGTGTTGAGTCTGCACTGACCTCCCTCACGTTCTCCTCTGGGATATAATACAGCACCCTCATTGCTTTCCTGCTTCACTTGCCACCCTGCATCATCATCAACGCCGCAACTGGGGTTCTGTTGAGGGAGGCAGTTTGCACAGTCTCTACCTGCCACCAGTCTGCTCACGGAAACAACCACTTGTTTTATTTTAAAGTGTGCTCCGTAAGACTTCTGTTCTAAACTTTATCTGCTGCACGCACAGCTGCCAAAAATCCAAAGAAGAAGAAACAATATCTCACATTATCATTAACAACACTGATATTACTGTGTAACACACAGAGATGCACTCAGAGAATCCTTAATGTAAATGCATGGTAGGATTTCATCCCATTCACCCACTCTCTGAGCCATTTACTTGGGAGGAGGCATCCAGAGCGGAGAAGAAACTCTACCCGACTGGGTTCGCTCACTCCATTTACACACAACTATTAGGAAGCTGCATTTTTAATCATTCGTTTTATTACTGAACTACTACAGTGCTCTAGGTCAATCCAAGATATTAAAGTCAAACCTGAACATTTAAAAAAAGGAAGCGTGAGGCTTTGGTTTTTGTAGGAGAAAATCTCTGTGCACACAGCCACACACATCTTTTCAGCCTTCCAGTCATGCAGTCTGTCAGTTTCTTCATCAGCTTTTTGTGCAGCAGCCTCAGACGCTGCTCACAGAACTCTGATGTTCTTCTTTCACCATAAGTCTCTCGTTTAAAAAGGGCTCACAGGTGAGGTGAGGAAGGGACCAAGTTATTATTCTTTCATTATTTGGAATGCTTCTGTGCGATTGGGCGTCGTCCCGCATAAAAATCATTGTCT
>NW_024582593.1:249303-256940 GCF_018398535.1 Haplochromis burtoni | reverse complement strand
GTAAGGATTGACATAAATGGACATGTACACACAATCACACTCCCCAAACATACTCTATACCCCGGGTCCAGGTACCCTCGCCCCCAGAGGGGGAAACAGAACCCAGACCCAAGAGATGTTACCCTTCCCCCCAGGGTGGAGGCAAGCAGACCGTCCCAGGCTCAGCAGCAGCAGGGAGGCTTATATTATTTCTACTTTGTGTCATCCATGAAACAAAGTCTCTGCTGAGGTATGATCGCCAGACACTGGATCTCAAACCTGTGGTCCAAAATATTGTGTCCTTTGGAGCTGGTGGGCAGCAATCCCTGCCCCCATTTGCATCGGAAATCCCGGGTTACCTGTACCGGGTTCCAACACTACTTTCCCAGCGAAAGCGCCATCGTCGCCAGGGTAAACGAAGCGGTCGCCTGGTTGTTTGTTTGTTTGTGTCTTGGCGTTTCCTGGATCCTGTTGATGCCTGTTTGGTGACTGTGGTCGGCTTTGATGATGATGCTCCTCGGCCTCGCTGCCCATGCCCTCCCAGGCTAAACCTCCGCCATCAACATTATCGAAACCTGAGATCGCTGGGTCGGGTTTCTGGACTTCCTGAACGCCGAGCGCCAGCTCCAGCTCCTGCCAGGATTGGCCTGGTGAACGCCAGATCACTTTTAAACAAAATTTTTATTCTTCGGGACTTTTTCAGTTCCTGTGATCTGGATTTTCTGTGTGTGACTGAGACGTGGCTGAGTGTTGGTGAGTCCAGTGCTCTATCTGAACTTTTACCAATGGATTGTTGCTTTTTTTAAAACTCGCCATGGACGTCAGGCAGAGGTGAAGGCACAGCGACTGTTTACAAAAAGGATTACAAATGTAAGCAGTGTTTTCTACAGCCTTTGTTCTCCAGCTTCGAACTTACCTCATTTAAATTGAGTTGCACAAACCCGGTTTTCTGCACTGTCATCTATCGCCCTCCAAAATACAATAAGAACTTCATAAACGACTTTTCTGATTTTTTAGCTGGGATTATGCCCAACTATGATTGTGTTCTTATTGTTGGAGACTTTAATATACATGTATGTTGTCCTGATAAGCCACTGGTGAAGGACTTAAGCCTTATTGACTCTTTTAGCCTGGTAAAAAAGACCTACACATGAGCACGGACACATACTGGACCTTGTTTTGTCATATGGTCTGCCTGTCACTAACTTGGAGATCTGTGACTATGGACTCTCAGATCATATGCCTGTGTTATTCAACGTTGGTTTTACTGCAGTTAAATCTGGCGCTGCTGCTCGGTGCCGTTGGGTTATTAACCCCTCCACTGCCACGCAGTTTTCTGCTGCTTTTAATCAGCTCGGCGGCCCTTCTGACTTGGTCTCCTCTGACACAGAAGAGCTTAATTCCTGGTTTTATTCTTGCTGTCAAACATTCATGGACTCTGTGGCTCCTTTAAAAACCAGGCAGCCGAAAGCTAAACCTGAGCCTTCTTTAAAGAAATTTTTCCTAGTATAGGACAGTATGTCCTTGACATTATTAACAGCATTGTGTCTTCTGGTGTGGTTTCTGCAAATTTCAAACATGCAGTAGTGCAGCCACTGCTTAAGAAACCTGGCCTTGATCACACAGTTTTAGCCAATTATAGGCCTATCTCTAAGCTGCCTTTACTTTCTAAGGTTTTAGAGAAAATTGTTTTAAGTCAACTGAAATATTTTCTAGATGATAATGGCATCCTTGAGGCCAGTGGTAGGTGGACCAGTCTCCCGTCTACGGCCTTAAGACTAAAACTTTCAGTCAGGTTTTAAAACACTTCATAGCACAGCATCTTCATTATTAAGGGTTTTTAAGGACATCCTTCTAGCATGTGATTCTGGTAACCATGTTGTTCTTGTCTTTCTTGACCTAACTGCTGCCTTTGACACAGTAGACCACAATATTCTAATTTCTCGATTAAATGATGAAGTGGGTATTAGTGGCACTGCACTTAATTGGTTTAGGTCTTATTTGCCAATAGAACTTTCTCTGTCAGCCTTCCGAATCATCCTCTGCTTCTCTGTCATGCGGCATCCCGCAGGGCTCAATTTTAGGGCCACTGCTGTTTTTACTGTATCTATTGCCTCTGGGTTCCATCCTTAGAAGGCATGAGATCTCATTTCATTGTTATGCCGATGACTGCCAAATTTATTTGCCACTAAAGCAGAAGGATGGCATCCACATAAAACCTCTCTTGACATGTCTAGATGAGATTAAAGCTTGGTTGGCTCTAAACTGTTTACATTTTAATGAAAAGAAAACAGAAGTGTTGGTGTTTGGTCCCTGTGAGTCCTCCTCTGGTGATTTGGGATCCCTGGAAGTCTATTTTAAACCTGTTGTTACCGACCTTGGTTTTAAGTTGGACACTGAATTTAAATTGGACAACCAAATCAGAGCAGTGGTAAAGTCCAGTCTTTATCATTTAAGGCGACTGGCAAGAGTAAAATCTTTTCTTTCAAGGCAGCACCTTTAAACAGTGATCCATACTTTTATTTCTTCCCGCCTGGACTACTGTAACTCACTTGTGCGGGGATCAGTCAGTCGTTGCTCAAACGTCTGCAGCTGGTTCAAAATGCAGCTGCACGACTCCGCACAGGAACTAGTAAAAGAGAGCATATGACCCATGTGCTAGCGTCTCTGCACTGGCTGCCTGTGTCTTTAAGAGTTCATTTTAAAATTTTCATGTTTTAAAATTCAAATGCCTTCACAGTCTTGCCCCGCCTTACCTCTCTGAGTTTCTTCATCACCACATACCCTGTCGGTCTCTCAGTTCAGCTGACCAGCTGCTCCTGGAGGTACCGAGATCCAGGAGGAAGCTCATTGGGACAGGGCCTTCTCTATTGTGGCTCCAAAATTATGGAATAATTTGCCCTTGCACATTAGAGAGGCCCCTTCACTGTCCACTTTTAAATCACATCTTAAAACCCACTTTTATTCTTTGGCTTTTAACCTCAGTGAGACTTAGTTTCTCTTTTAATTGAATTAGTTATTTAATTAATTATTTTAATTTTCTTTTGTTTGGTCTTTATTTATATCTCATGTAATTTTATTTTGTGGTTCCAATGTACAGCACTTTGTGTCAGCTGTGGTTGTTTTAAAGTGCTTTGTAAATAAAGGTGATGATGATAATGAAAGATGAAAACATTTCTTTCTAAAACCTGGAAGTCTGTTCAGGAGTTAATTTTGAGTCCATCTTCAGCTTGAAAAGGTATGACTGGTCCACCTTGAATAGCACCGGTCCAAACCAGTACACCGCCTGCACCTTCCTTTCAAATCTTTGGCCGTTCATTTGTGTGCGTTTTGTTTTTTCTAACAACTTGTTTCTTGCGACCTGCTGACTGTTTGCAGCAGAATGTGATGGTTCTGTGATCACTCCCCAGCATCTTTGTAGTTGTAAGAGTGCTGCATCCCTCCGAAAGTCATTAAATCTCTCTCTTTTTTGTCCCAAGAAAACAAAACCGCCCAACATAATTACGCACACCTTAATAAACTGTGCTGAAATCTAATAAGCACTCAGGTTTGCACAGCTTAACAATGAAAAAAATATGCATAAAATTAATGACATGGTCCATCACACGTGCTTCACCCCTGAATGAAAGGTGACAGCTGAAGGCGAAGGCCGTGGGGGTCCACTCTCTGGTTGCTAAAACAGACTTTTGTAAGAAAATAAACTCACCTAAATGATACGAGATACATATAATGCACAATAATGCACAAACATGAATGAAATCTGTCACGTCTAGAATGTGCATTTTCAATATTGCCTCCAATTGTAAAACTGAGTAATGAAGCGATGGCTAGTGATATGAGGCTGACAGAGGATGCCGTTTCAGCAAAAGCTGAACTCATTCATTCAAATTAAAGTGAAAAACCGAAATGTAATCTACAGTGATCGAATTCTCCGTCCACAGAGAATCTCTCATATGATATCTCCATCCCTGTGGTGTCTTTCGGTACCAAACACTCAGATTACAGGTGTCACTGATGTTGTTGCAGGTGAAATTATCCCCAGGTCCGTTTAATCACTCGTTGCATGTACGGCTGCAGATATTGTCATCTATGTCAGGCTGCTGAGGGCTTTTCAGCTCAGCTTTAACGTCTTGACATTCACAAGCAGGAGCATAAATGAAACTCACTGTAGAGGTCTAACCTTTCCCCATAAGCAGCTCCATGTTTCCTTGAGGCATAGGTGTGAGCTCAGGTACAGTATGTTCCCACCTCGTGATTGTTTGGTTTGTGGCACAAAGTCATCGTGTTGCTCTTTTTTACATCCGCCACACTTTCAATTAACTTTAGTCTTTTTCTATAATACAACAATTTATTTAGAATCATTTTCAAATCTCCAACCATGGTTTCCTGTCCGTGACTGAAAGCTTCATATGTCACAGAAATTATGACCACTGTAGCCAGTGAGACATTCCTATTGGATGAATTGTGAGCTGTACACAGTGTTGCCTCCCCTGCCACCAGCTTGGACTGTTGCTTTATTCTGATGTCTGAGGATATTAGGAGAAAATAAAAAGCTGCTGTGTGTGAAGAAACTACATGCAGGAAACAACCCCATCAACCAGCTTTGAAGCTCATCAGGATAATCTCGTTCTTCTGTCAGAACTTTATTCCCTTGCACATCTCACAGCGAAATCATCCAGTAAAAACAAAGTTATCACAAAAGCTTGTCAGCACTTAAATGGTAAATGGCCTGTATTTATATAGCACTTTTACTAGTCCCTAAGGACCCCAAAGCGTCATCCACCCATTCACGCACACATTCACACACTGGTGATGGCAAGCTACATTGTAGCCACAGCCACCCTGGGGCGCACTGACAGAGGCGAGGCTGCCGGACACTGGCGCCACCGGGCCCTCTGACCACCACCAGTAGGCAACGGGTGAAGTATCTTGCCCAAGGACACAACAACCGAGACTGTCCAAGCCGGGGCTCGAACCGGCAACCTTCCGATTACAAGGCGAACTCCCAACTCTTGAGCCACGATCGCCCCTTAGAATACTTAGAATAATCTATGCTGCTGATCTACAGGGACCACCTCTAGGGTTTACAGAGAATGACCCAGAACATCCAGGGAGAGCAGAAAATGCCTTGTTGAGTCGGGGAAGAGGAGAGCTGACAAGATGGCAACACTAACTCAAATAACCACTCACTGTAGTCAAGATATGCAGAAGAGCATCTCTGAACACAGCACACAGTCAGGATTTGGTGTGAACATGGACGCATGGATCCAGCCTGCCTTGTATCAATGACGTGATGATGAGGTGGTTTTCTTGACAGTCTTGTGCCCATCAGCAGCAGCTGAGCATCATTTAAACCCCACAGACTTCCTCCATGTTTCTGCTTACCACATCCATCCCTTTATGATCCCAGTGCACCATCTTCTTCCTGCTTCCAGCAGGACAGCATGCCACATCGTGATAACGCTCCTTTATAAAGTTGCAGAATCAGTAACTGTAGGCAGTATTCATTACATTTATAGGATATGTTATCCTTAACATTTCACTAATGGTTAACTTAAATTATATTTACAACTTTTGCTCTGTAGGTTTCCTTAGCTGCTCCAGCTTCCTCCCACAGTCCAGACAATCATGTTCGCTGTCTGAGGGAGCAATCAGTGAATGGGAGACAGGAGGAAAACACAGTTGGGACAAATCAGGGCTAATGAGGGAAGGGAATCAAAAGCAGACACATTAACATAAGACATGGACTTTCAAAGTAAAATAGGAAACATAACACAGACACACGGACTTGACAAGGGTATACACCTGACAAGGGAGACAGAGCAACCACGGAACACAGAGAGAAACCAGAAGACAGAGAACTCTAAATTAGCTGTTGGTCTCAATTTAGGATCAATAAACTGCATCAGTTCTACAGAATAAAGTTCTGTTTGAATGATTAGTCTATGTAAATGTGGCCATTTTCCATTCAAAGCTCATTACTTCAGCTCTGTCACCGATGTTTGTTTCCAGAAGCAGCTTTTCTGCAGTTTCCTGCTTCCTCTCAGAATGGGACTGACAGCAGGCAGAGAAAAGAACAGGAGGGAAAAGCATTCGTTGAGCTTTGCTAAATATAACTGCAATCCATTTACATAGACAACAGGGACTAACAGTCAAATTAAAAGGTTTAGTCACACATGGCAGATATTTGGTGTTCAACTAAACTGGTCTTTGAGAAAATAAGAACCAATCACCAGCTGCCAAAAACACCTGGTTGAGCAGGAGGACAGAGCGAGCCCATCCATTTTTCCTGGGTAATCTTCACAACAGAAAAACGAATAATATTCAGAGCAACAGGTGGTTCAGTGTGACAAAGATGCTGGCAAAACACTTTTATACACTAAACAGTGTGCAGAGCAGAAAACTGAAGACAATTATCTTGGCTGAAGCTGTGCACTTTATTATGTCCACAGAAGTTTTAGTCCAAGTTAATTTTTGCTTATGAAAAACAGTTTCTACCAACTACATGCTGGGATGTCTCTGAGCAAAAAGAATTAGTTTAATGAACTGGAAAGAGCAGAAACTGGCCTGTGACACCACAATATGCTGGTTGGAGGGCCATTTGGATTTGTTGGAGCTTGCTTCTCAAAAACCAAATAGCCTTTTTTTCAGCTAGCTCTAGTTTTTGTTATTCTCGGATTAACTGAAATGGTTAGCAAGGCATTTGTGATTTCTGTAAATAAATTAATGGTGTTGATCAAGTGTGTCCACATGAGCTGTTTTCAGAAGTATGTATGCATGTTGCAGTAAGTGTCTTTCCTTTTCTGCTGTTTTCCATCACACGTGGCTCCCACCTCGGACCATCTACTGGTGTTTCCAAGCGTTTGTAGGTCCTGTATCACAGCAGCCCCTCAGATAAGCAGTGGAGTACACATCATAATTTGTCTCTTTCTTGTTTTGCTGCCACATGTGCTTTCAGCAAAACCTTCAACAATGGCAGTAGCAGTAAGGGCCAACAACAACACACACAAAGGCTGCCACTTCAGAAACACACAGAGGTTGTTGCAGCAGCAGTTTTTAGTGAGACTTTTCCATTTTCTGTCTCTGATATGAAAACAGTGAGAAAAGTTCATGTTTATTCATGAAATGCTCACAAAAGAAAAGCCCACAGAAAAGCCCTCCAGTCACAGAGTTTACAAAACGAAACTGTAGTAGATGGAGTCTGAGTGCGTGTGTTTGGACGGGCTGCTCTTCTACATCTCTGCGAGGACCCTGCTCGGTTTTAGACCACTGGAGTGAGGCTGCTCGTGGTCTCTCACACTCCTGTGCGTTACTGGAAGGGCATTTAGCTAGATGAAGCTGAAGCTAACGGCCTGGCTGTTGTCCCAAAATTAAATGATTCACTGCAGTTTTATTTGTATAGCAGCAAATCACAACAGAAATCGCTTAAAGATGCTTTATATTGTAAGGGCCCTACAATAATACAGAGAAAACCTCAGGATTCAAAAAACCCTCTTTGAGGAAACAATTGGTGACAGTGAGAAAAAAAACCCTCCCTTTTAACAGGAAGAAAACTCCAAGCTCAGGGAATGCCAGCCATCTGCCATGACAGCATGACAGTCCATCAGCGGAGGGTTGATAAACACACAGAATATCATTAGTACCATTGGATATTATAT
>NW_024582593.1:207546-247561 GCF_018398535.1 Haplochromis burtoni | reverse complement strand
GGAATAACATCGGAGATCTCTGTCCAGAAGAGCGCAGTCCTGGGAACAGCTAAGATACTGCGCAGGACCCTCAAGCTCCCAGGCCTCTGGTAGAGGACCCGAGCTTGAAGGATAAAAACCACCCACAGGGGCGTGCTGGGTGTTTTTTTTTTTATGTGTGTGTGTGTGTGTAGAGGTTTGTATGTGGAGCTTTAAGGACTCTGAAAAACTAAGTACACCCTTCCTGCTTTTATAGGAATTAGGAGGGTAAGTAGGACCCAGGAGCTGCTAAAGAGATTCTGTGACCACTCTGTAAAAGTGGCATTTAACCGGTCTGGGTAAAAATTCCTAAAACCTTAACAGGTGTGTGATAAAATGACACCAATCTTCCTAGGTTTGGACATTGCAGAAAATTCATCCAAAGTTCTGATCATGCAATGGTCAGAGAAACTCCAGGGTGTGCCAGGAGGGCGCCTGAGTGTGTAAAGCTGCATCTGCACAAACAACAAGACTTCTGTAATAAAGTCCTTTGGACTGTTGAGAAGGTGGAGATTCTCTCCATAATGCACAGCAGCAGGTTTGGCGTAAACCAAACACATCAGATCAGCTGCGCAGTTATGATCGTTTGACCATCTTGCAGTCACTCATTGGCCTCATCTGTTTAACAAAGTATTCTAGAGTTTTCTATACGTGAGGCTGTCTGTCCCACAGGTAAAGCTGGGACCAAACTGGGTCATTAACAGGGCAATGATCCTGAGCACAGCAGTAAATCTGCAACAGAAATTTCCTGAATGTACTTCAAAGAACTGAAGCTATTCTGTTAAAAGAGGCTTACAACAAACAACACAAGTTCTTATCATCTTATTATTGAATAATGGGGTGTACTTAGTTTCTATGCAGTCTATGAAAAACTAAGTACACCCCATGATTCCTGTATTGATGCATGCATATTTGTTCCCTCTAACTTTATTCATACTTTGCTTCTGAGATGTTTTTATTCAGAGTTGTTCCTCTGAGTTCTGAAACCTTCATATCATGAAAGTTTTGTGTGGGTGAATGGACTCTGTTTTTTCCAACTCAACTACTGACGTCAGCATCAGAAATATGAATGAATCCATACTCCCATTTCCCTCTGTAGCCTAGAGTGTGTGCCCTGCAGCAGAGACAAGTTCTTTTTGCTTCTCACTCCCAGATTTCTTTTGCTTTTCATGCTTGTTGTCATCACACATCCAACAACAGGAGTTGAGAAAGTTCAACTTCCTATGGCGACATTTAAAGTATTTATGGTGTGGAGTTTTTCACATATCCAGCCTGCTGCATCGAAATGTGTTTTTGCTGCATATGTTTGATAAGGTGCAGCTCTGCTTTTAAAGTGAAGTGGCTCAGGTGGATGGATGTGTTGACAAAATGTGTGAACTTGATACAAGAGAGGCCTGTTCGTGTCTTGTTTCCCACTAACAATCAGAGTTTTTCTTTTAATCATCACTGCGACTTTCCCTCAGACAAACAAGCTGTGAGGATCAAAAACAAGCCAAAGGCAGAAGTCAGACAATGCATGCACAGATAAGATGCTCCCAGCAAATTTCATTTCATAGTGCTGCATTTTGATCGAACAGAGATCTTTTCAGGTGCTGCCAACGAGAAGCCACAAAGCACACCGAGGAAGGTGGTTGATCTGCATGATTGAAAGTCAATTTTTTCTCAGGCTGAGACAGTCAGAGAAGAGCTGAATAACACTGTCTGAGGAAAGACACATGCTTAAATTCAAAGTGTAAAAAAAGAGTACACAAGTAATATTCACTGATTACGTCTAATGCATCAACATGGTGAAATACAAACGCAGTTTTACACTGATGTGTACGGGTGAAAAATCGACATAAGCAACAAAGCATCTGAGAATATGGAAACATGAATCCGAGGTATGGTCTGCCTGCGATGGATGACCACCATCAGGCAGCTCAACCTTAGAAAAGACCTAAAGCTAGACCTAAAGCTACATCTAAAGCTAGACCTAAAGATTTGGGGTACCGACAAAGTTGCTTTGTGAATGTTTGCATTAACATGAGTGAAACAAGGTCATGAAACCAACCAGGCTTTAGACTCACACATTGGGAGCTTCCTGTTATTGTCTTCCTGGGAAAGCACTGACTGGAATTTTGTTGAAAGTCTTGAGTGTTAATTTTTGGGGCTGATTTTAAGTAACAATGATTGACTAAAGGCATTATAAGAAACCGCTACAGATCAAAAATTATTCGATTTTGTTGAAATACCGGTACTGCCAAATCACTATTATCTTTAAGGTGAACACCTTAAAATAATACAGAGAAAAGCTCACATAGAGAAACACTTCAAATCCACTTAAAAGAGAAAAGAAGGTGCTAGAAGAAAAAAAAGGTGGAAGAAAAGCTACAAATTATTGTTTTCCTTCACCATCATTAAAACCAATTAGTTTAGATAAGACTTTGAAATAACTGTCTAAATTACTGAGCAAAATCCTCAAGGTGTCCACACTAGTTTGGCCTCCCTGGGCCAGTAAATCAACTTTTATGGTCTGTTAAAGAAAACACTTTTCTGCTTGAACAGGTGGAGAGGTGGAGGGGTGATGGAGGCTGTCACTGGAACTGTGGTAACAAGTGTAGCTGTTAACTTTAGAAAAGCTCTTCACCTCACCTGCAGTGACTCCTTCCAGGAATATTGGCCTGATAACAACAACCCATATATGATCCATATTTGCATTTTATTTGACTGGTAGTGTTAAGTCAAACTCAGCCAGTAGTCCACCTTGGTTGGGTCAGGTGTGTTGTGACATTTGAGTCTCAGCTAAGCCATGAAAACTTTCTGTGACCCACTTCCAGTCCAGCTGAGGACTTGTGTAACTTTTAAATCAGTCACTGGCACCTGTGCAAAAGCAGCGCTGATTAGGCCCAAATGTGTCTGCTCCTTGAAGGACAATGGGAATGTCCACTGTAATTTATACTAATAAGATGTCATAATCAACCATTTTGCTCATAAGTATTTTTTTTTTACAGTTTACACATGAGTGGAACACCAACACTGTGGAACCGTCCTCCTCCCAGGTTTATGATGTTTAGCAAGACACTAAGATCCAGCACACTCCGACCGAGTACGAAATGAAGCCTCTCCTTGCCGTCTTGGTCCCATGGTTTTTTCTAAAGTTTTTTTTTCTTTTTTAATTGTTTGATGAAGGCATCGGATTCTTGGGCTTCTACTGAGGGTTTATTCCAAGCGTCCTAACTTTGGATTCTCATACAGGCTAAGTTTTGGATTTCTTTATTATTCAACTATCAGGTCTGATTCCGTGTGATATTGTTGAGTCCCTGATTTCTGTCTTCATGTTTCTGTATGACCCTTTGCTTTGGTTCATGGGTCTCACTGTCAGTTATGTGTATTGAGTTCTGGATTGTTGTGGCTTTTCTGGATATTGGCATTTTTGCAGCATGTGGAGTGTGAAAGCAAAATGACAGAGTGATGGCTGTGTGATGGATCCATCTCAGACGTACATCTAATGGGAGCCGACAGCTCTCAACTCCCAGATGAGCACAAACACTCACATGCAGAGGCACAGGCACACACAATAAATAAATAATTTACAAACTGCAAAGAAATTAGAAGTAGGAAAAGTTTATTTGTACCTCTCAAAGTTCATGCAAACACACACTGACATAATCCAGCCTTCCAGATGAGTAGTGGCCTGTAGCAGCAGGTGCCTAAGAGGATCTCGGGAAAGATGCCAAGCGCTGCCCGAGTGCTGGCAGCAAATCAGAGCAAACACAAATCAGCAGCCCGCCTGCAGCACTGAGATGATTCCTGCTCTGCAATCAGCAGAGTTTGCTGTCGCTTTAACTTTTTTTATTATACAAACGTTTCTCATCTTTAATGGTGGAGTCAGGTGAGGTGAGAAGCAGCTGGCTGCTGTTAATGATGCGTAGCTGGAAAGACACATCTGTTCTTTACGCAGCACAACGTGTTCATTAAAGAGGTTCACTGTGGAAAAGAAACACATGCACGCCTCAGTTAATTTATTCACTTGCTGACAATCCTCTTGTTGTGTGCAAATTACGCTTTGATACAACATTTAAACATCAGCAGAGAATTTCAGGGCCAAAGAAGTGTAAATAAGTGCTAACAGTGTTGTGTGGATAATGTCTGAAATAAAATACAGGACTTATGACCGTTATTATTAGTTGTAGTAGCATATTTGACAAGGATGTTGACCCTGTCCAGACATACCTAGTAGTCTGTTACCACATGCTAACTGGCTGCTTAAATTAAAAACAAGACAAACCTGCCTCCAGATAAATAGTGAAACAGGTGTTAGGAGTGAAGTTACAGCACAGCAGAAACTTTCAGTGAGTAGGAGAAGCAGCTGGTTGTGGCGACTGCAGGTTGCAGGTGATGCTGTCGGGAGGTCCTGCTGCGAATTCTCAGCTGCTGCTGGCTTCATGCTGCTAATCAAGCTGGCAGATGCTCGCAGAAGGGGTTTTACTACAATTAAAATCTATTTAAAAATCTATTATCTCTATCCTTTAAAAACATGAAATTTTCCCAAATAAAAATCTCTACCCCATGAAATTGATACTTGTGCGCTACAGCTTCACATGAGCCTGTTGTCTGCTGTGAAACTCAAAGTCCCGTGTGTGGGATGCTGAGCATTTCTTTGACACGCGTCTGTGTGTCAACTTTGACTAAAACTAACAAATCAAATGACACAGAATTTAAAACTAACACATTCTGGTCAAAGGAGTGAAATGAAACTTCAAAAAGTTAAACAAGTCTTGAGAGGATTTAGGTGACTCCTGTGACAGCCAATCAGCAGAGGATATGATGAAGTTGACACACAGATGGCCCCCGGTCCTTGTTACTCTGCACCGGCTGATTGTTACTGACAAACTGTGTCTCGCTGCAGTGCTGTGACGTTCACGGCGAGTCACTGAAATATCAAAGAGTTGCAAGCACAGAGAAGGAAAAAACCTCTGTGCACCTGAGGGGGAATAAAATCCTCCACCGAGTACTCCGTGTGGCCTTTTGTGTCAAACATCGTACTGCAGAGCTGATTTTCTACTTCTTTCTGTGTTTGCAGTGAGAAGGTTGAATGCACTCAGAGTTTAATTTGTGCTCATGAGGATTTTAAAAAGGGAATGGTGAAGGTCGGTGTGCTGCTCTCCTGTTTAAAGGAGCATCAGAAAGCCAGCAAGTCTGATGGGTGTGACCTCTGCCCTACACAGAGAAGCTCTTTGAAGAAACGCCGCTGACATTTTTTGCGTGTTTGTGTCGAGCTGGGCTGTGACCTGTGTAAAATGCATTTGACTGACATGATTGACCTTTTTCCATGTGTCTCTAACAATCGCTGAGCATCAGACTGACAAGGTCAGGTTCCTCTCATGATGGCGTACGCTCCATGCATCTGCTGGTATTATAATCCTAAATCCATTCTTTGGAGTCTCCGCCCATCACTCATTCTGTTTTCCATCCGTTTCATCGTTGCTTTTCATATGCAAGTCCCAATGGGAGTCAAACTGTCAAGTCCATCGAGCTTGAGTACATTTTTACACCAGAGTAAACAATCGAGGGGCAAAACTGCTGGATTTACTGTTTTTACTGCGAGGATCTCTCATGTTTGCTTCTAAGCATTTCCGTGTCCTGCCTGACAAACAAAAAGCAGCATGAATTCATCTTGTCATTGTCAATCCAGTGTTAGCATCTTACCATTTTTAGCATTAGCAGGTGGTTTAGTAGGTTCAACTATTTGTGAGGACAAAGACAAGTAAGCCCATTTAATTTATGCTGCTCAGATGCGTTTGTGGAAAGAGTTTTATTTTTCACTGCGATGACTCAGTTGGCAGTTTCTGGTCAGATGTGGCTGAATTATCATCTGGTTTTCATTGTATATCCTGCCATTAGGTCTCATTATTACTAATTATAAACCATTTCTAGTCATCCGTATGCTGACGACAATCAACTGTGCCTCTGCTTTTAACTGACTTAATGCAGTGAATGATTGGACGGTAAATATTTTCATGCAGTTTAACACAAATAAGACTGAGTCTTTAATTATCATTCTGGAGCTCTTTCTCATCCACTGTTCAAGCTAGCACACGTAACTCTTTAACTGTTGATGCTCATAACAAGTTTCTGACTCGCGCTTACTTTTTCTATTTAAGACATATTCCTAAACTTAATACTGTTGTCTCAAAAAGTGAACTGGACATTCTTGTTCTTGGCTTAATCTCCTCCAGCTTCAACTACTGTAATGGTCTATTTTGTTGTCTGTATAATGCATCTATTAATTGCCTCCCATCTGTACAAAATGCTTTCAACATACTCTGCTACATACAAGTGTCTGAAGAGGATTCCAGTCAGGTCTAGGTATCATTTTAAAATCTTAGTTCTTTCTTTTATGAACTTACGAGACAAAGCCCGCACTTATATCATTGATAACCACTCCTATTCTCCACGCTGGATCCCTGGGTCTTCTTGTGATTCCATGTACCTGTCTGAAAACTAAGGGCGAACCTTAGCTACAAAACCTTTCCCTCAACACTGTGGCATCCTCCTCTGTTCAAACTGACATTTGGGTCAACTCTTGTGTTTTTTTTTTTACTTGCTTTGTTCTTATGTATTCATTTTTCAAATGTATGTACACCTTTTTCAAATGTAAACCCATTAATGAAGGCAACTGTTTCAACTCTGTTTGCCTTCTGGATTCATTCAATACAGTTACAAGTGTTTAATACAGAAAAATGGGACATGCTGTGGAGAGACTCACCACTTCTGACAACTCATTAGTCAAAAAATTACTATTAAGTCCTACTGCCTTTTGGTGCGACTGATGAAGACCATAGAAACGTTGGCTCACCGAATCTGCTTCTAACTAATCAGCATCAGACTGTAAGAAGAAATGGCCTACATGAATATTTGTTTGGTGTGATGTTGCCTTAAAGTGAGAACTGCATGTTGTTTTCTGATCTGCAATCACAAACAAAACTGACTGAGGTTGTGGGAAGATTGCAGTCATTATTAAAATAAACCAGCATGTCTGATTGGCGGACGCTGACCCATCCATCCACTTCAGCATCCTCCCTGAGAGCTTTTATTCTGCTTTGGTCTCCAGAAAGGTTTATTCTTCATCTTTAAATACAGATCAGTGTCCATATTTATATGCTGCTCACTTCCAACAAATAATATGTTTTGGGCAGAGCCATCAGACACAGAAAAAAAGCAAAATCATAATAATGGAAAGCTTTTCATGAACATCCCAGCTGTCACAAAATATTCGTACTCAACTTGTGTGACAAGCATTTTTTATGGTGTTCAGGGAGGAGATGGTGGGTTTTCTTAAATTCTAATTAGCCAACGCTGAGTTTTGCAAAAACACTCATTAGTGAGACAATCCATGCAGTAATGACTTTATCCTCCAAAGACTAAAAATCAAGCCAAACAAATGTGTGCAGGCAGGGATACACAAGAACTCTGAACATAGGTTGTATTATTGGAGAATTACATCATATAAATAAGCGTCCAAGTTATACTGTGTGTGTGTGTGTGTGTGTGTGTGTGTGTGTGTGTGTGTGTGTGTGTGTGTGTGTGTGTGTGTGTGAACAGATAGAGGGTTGGACAAACGATTCAGTGACTGAAGACATTTGTCACAGCAAACCTAAAACAAAACATTAATACAATAAAATGAAGTAAATAAAAATAAATGTCCAGATAACTTTGTGAGAACCTGGAAAGAAATTAGAGGTTAAGACAGGTTTAAACCTTCAAAAGTTTACCATACTATAATTTATTTATATAGCACTATCACACTAAAAACAACACATGGTCAACCAAAGTGCTGTACAGCAGAAATATAAAGAGAACACGAACTACAATAAATAACTAAATAAATAACAATAAAATAACAATGTCAGTTACCCAGTGAGTCAAAAGCCAGTGAATAAAAAATTAGTTTTCGACCTGGATTTAAAAACCACCGCTGACGTAGATTGCCTAACTTGAAGAGGAAGATCATTCCAAAGCTTCGGGACCACAATAGAGAAGTTTCAGCTGTGATTTAGGGAGTGAGAGCAACAGCTGCTCGGCTGCCTGGAGTGAACGAGGGGGGACATAGGACTGTACCACATCAGACAAATATACAGGCGCCATTTAAGGATTTAAAAAACAGTAAAAGGATTTTAAAAGCGATCCTAAATTAAATTGGAAGCAAGTGTAAGGAGATCCGAAGTAATATGCTCAAATGTTCTTTTACCAGTTAAAAACCGTGCCGCAGCATTTTGCACCAGTTGTAGGTGTGACCAAGTCCCCTGGCCAACCCCTATTAAAGGGGAGTTGCAGTGATCCAAGCGTGAGGTTATAAAAGCAAAAGGTTTAAACAAAAACTTGAATAATGCAGGTGACTTACTTGGGAAACTGCCATTCTTGTTTAACTGTCACCTGGTTCCTGATTATGAGTTTTTCTTTGCAAAGCAATTTCCATGTAAAATGTATAAAAGTTACAAATTTCAGGAAGAATAAATAAAATGCATGCCCGGGATGGACTCCAACACGCCCGTTCTAATACGTTTGCAGCAGTGCTCAGACATATGCCCCCAAAACCATTGAATGTTCTTAAAAGGGACGACCAACAAAGCATCGAGTATGTGTGGCTGTGGCCCTGCATACAGGCGGGAGCAGGCAGGAGTCACTTTAACAAAGAAAGACCTTTAGCCAAAATGAGCTTCTGCATTAGGGACGTCCCCGGGGGCCAGGAGTGTCCAAAAAGGTCACTGTGCCCCCTCAGCTGACTTCTACTGACACACTTTTACAGCTATAAGTAAAGGCTGTAATGGAAACAGTTAAACATTGAAAAGTTACTGGAGTAACAACATATCATAGTAGCTGAGTGTTTCTGCAGCAGTTACTGAGGAGGGCACTGCAGCTGATGGAGCTGTTGGGCCATCAAAGGCAGACTTTGGGAAGTTCCCTTCATTCGTAATGGAACCAAAAACAGGTCATTAAACCACTGCTGGCTTTAAATCTTTAAAGACCTCACTTGAAAATTGCAAAACATCTGGAAATGTGTGGAGGACACTCTGCACTCAGAGTCTGTGACAAAGACACACACCCCATCTTTGTTTCATACCAACATGTCTGTAATGATCTGAAACAAGAAAGTGAGACAAATATAGAAAAGACTAAGAAGTCATGAAGGGAAAGTCCTTTATAAAGGACCATGTCTGTGTTTTTAAATGCACCTTTAAGGTTTTTGTATTCGTGGCATCTTAGTTTATAATCTGTGTTTATGGACGTTGTGGATGTGTGCAAGTGTAACTGTGCACATAAGAGACAGCGTGAATGTCCCCTCCTGCTTTTGTTGAGCCATTTGCCCCCCTGTCAAAGTTTGTATCCCCTCCACATGCTCTCATTGTGACCCTGGCCAAACTATAAGAATCAGACAGTTCAACATGCAGACAGATCCTTTTCTTTTCCAAGTCACCTCCACAGCTCATGTTTCCTCTAATGAATCACAGAGAGGTCTGATCATGTGAGATCCATTTGAAGATGTAGTTTGGAAATCTTTCAGCTCTGTTTACTGAAAACTGTTTTGTGTTCAGTCCCTCCAGCTTGTGATGTCTCATCGCTTTAAATTCTTTTCTTCCAGATGGAGACGAGGAAGCGTCTGGCTAAGATCGTGCTGGTTTTTGTGGGCCTGTTCGCCCTGTGCTGGTTCCCAAACCATGTCCTCTACATGTACCGCTCCTTCCACTACCACCAGATGGATCTGTCGCTGGCCCACCTCGTCATCACTCTTCTAGCCCGGGTCCTCAGCTTCTCCTCGTCCTGCGTCAACCCGTTCGCGCTCTACCTGCTCAGTGAGAGTTTCCGCAGACACTTCAACAGGTCAGAGTTATTGAGGTGCTTTTACCTGAGACGGTTATGTTACCTAACCAGATCCCTGGACTGCCCCAGAGAATAGAGACAGATGACACTGTTCTCAAAACATCTCACAAACAATAAGGTGGGCAAGTTCCCCCTTTAATATTTCCAAAGTGTGCACACTGGTGTGCTCCTGCAGAGTGTTATTCATAACTGCACTGCAGCATTTGGATTAGTAAAATGTTCAGCATCACTTATTTGGATACACACAAAACTCCCAGAAAAGAAAAATAATAAAGAATAATAATAAAAATAAACATATGGAAAAAGCTACATTTGAATACATTTCCCTTGAATTAATTTTTTCAGTGTCTATAAAAGACTAACATCTCACTCTGCTCTCAGCTGCAGGTTCAGCTGCTCCCACTGAAGATGTCCGTCAGTCATTCAGAAATATGTCAGTAATTTTCCCAAACAGCCTGTCAGTGCTCTACATTTATTTAAAATTCACTGGTGCCATGATTGGGTGTTATTCAGAGTTATAGTTGCAAATATCAGCTTCAAAAATCAAAATCATCAAGCAGAGGCAGATGCTTGATGTCAGCCAGCGAATGCAGGAGCTTCAGAGCTCGTCTCGGCTGTTCTGTGATATAAAACACGCTTAATTACGTGGTCATGTTTATTTTACGTCGACTACTGAAGAAGAAATTAGATTGAACGTGTGAATGCTGCTGTTTGTCTTCACTATAGGTAGAAATGTTCACGGCATGCTGATTTACTGGACGCTGCTACAGCTAACTCTATTACTGCTCACATTAACTGCTGTCACCATAAAAAGGTGGAAAACAAGCAGAGGCTGAATGCTCCAGTGAGTCTTTACTACTTTACTGATTGCATCAATAAAATGTGAATGTAGCTGATTTACAGACGGTGGAAGGATACGGATGGAAATGTATTTGCATGCCGAGGCCGCGCTTCGTCTGCGCTGCACGCCATTGGCAGCGTGTTTGTGTTGTTTTG
The DNA here is from genome assembly GCF_018398535.1 of Haplochromis burtoni. Classification (NCBI taxonomy): domain Eukaryota; kingdom Metazoa; phylum Chordata; class Actinopteri; order Cichliformes; family Cichlidae; genus Haplochromis; species Haplochromis burtoni. The sequence continues at coordinate 236,686 of NW_024582593.1, read as the reverse complement.
TGCTCCGTGTGTTTACACCGCATGAAGCTGCAGTCACAGACTAATCAAAACTTTCTAGAGGGCGAACATTTATACAAGACTGAGCATTCAGATAAAAACCACACAGCGAGTATTTCATTCTTCAGTCTGAATGGATTCTTATAACTTGCTGAAAAATAATCACAGCCTCGCCATTTTCTAAAACTCCTCCTGAGTACCCAATAAACCTCCTGAAACTCACCATGTTTCTGCCTACGCACGATGGAAACCCAAATTTAAACTCTTCACCGTAACCATGGCACAGCCTTCCCAAAAAGCGGGAAACCGTGACCCGGGGACGGGCTTTTCTCTCATTCAGCTCAGATTTGCAGCAGGTCGTGACACCTCAGAAGCAGCAGAGACGCCGCAGGAAAAGTAAAATGTGCCTTTGGGATGCAATTATAGCTATTTGCCTGTTTTGAAGAATGTAACAGGTGAACAATTTAATTTGTCCATGTGTGATGATTTACTTCAAGTACAGAAATGTTTCTTCGCCTTTTGTACCCAGAGAGCCAATTAACATGTGTGCCTGTTTCTGAGGATTATGACTTTTGGAAGAAAAATATCTCCAGCACATGCATGCATGCCAGTTCTTTTTCGTTTTTAATAGTTCTTTGGAAAGAGGCATTCATCTGTGGCTGACGTGATGCAGATTTTCCACATAGGCTGTAATCAATGATTAATTATTGGCTAAAAAAATCAGCATAGAACTAAATTCTTCATCAGCTACTGTTGAATGAGAATCTCTACAAAAGAGAAGTAGAGGAAGTAAAACTGAAGACAACCAAACTGCAGAGCTACGACTTAAAGCAGGAACAGCCGACAGCAGTCCTGTGGTCCTTGGGTTTGATGTATTTAAGGAGATTTGAATTCTTAGTTTCCTGTGTGAGTTCTGTGAAGGTTCTTCTGTTACAGAAATGTCAGAGTGCATTCCTGTTTTGATTACTCCTTATTATTATCCTAGAGCTTCTAGTTTTTGTGTTTTGCTTTATTTCTACTCGAGTGAAGAGTTTCTGTGTTTTCTGGTTTCTGCCTGGAGTTTATTGAGTTTAACTGCATTTCTTTTATGTTGGTGGTTATCTTTTGGGTTGTTTCATCTCTGTCTTTGAATTGTTTTCTTTTGCTCCCCCATCAACCCTCTGTGCATACATAGTCCAGTCTTTACTCCCATGCTGAGTTTTTTGTTGTTGTTGTTGTTCTTTTGTACGTCTGACTCTAGATGCAGATCTACATTTGTGCTAAAGTCTGAAAGAAGAACTTAAACACAGTGAATGTTCTCACATGCTGCAGACATGTGCGCACGGTTCCAGATATTTAGGCTGACGGCAGTGACACAACGACGACCAGCAATGAGTCAGGGAAAGGCAGAAGAGAGCTAGCAATCCTCTCCTCCACAGCAGGTTTAAATGTAAAAAATTTGTTGAAACATGGAAAAAGATAGATGTGCAACCATTGCTGTGAGTTCTTTTGCCAAGACAGTTACTGAGTAAAACTCTGTAGTCCCAGTGCTACAATCATCTTCTCTATCACAGAGCTATTAAGACCTTTCAGAGATAATAAAGCAAAAGCACAAAACTCTTTGTAGTGGAACAAAGAAGTGATAAGTTTGAAATGTCAGCTTATGAAAACAGAATTCAGTGACATGAGTCTAATAAATGGAAACCAGACCTGATTTCTTTTTGCCCTTTCAGCTACGAAACTGCGATCCTGTAAAACTTTAGCACGCTAATCTCACATGCTTTCAGCTTCAGCAGACACACTGCATGTTCCCCACAAACCTCTCCTCATCTGTGAAATGGTAAAAGGGCTGGTGTTTATATCGGGATACAGAGGCTTACTGACCACTCAGAGGTTTACGCCTCAACCCACATTCATGCAAACTCCTAACGATAAAAATATCTGGTAAACAGGAATCCCGCCACTAACATCTGCACTGAGTTTTGCTTTCTTCTTCCTCCTTAGTCAGCTGCGATGTGGTCGAGGTCCTCGCCCTGAGCGCCAAGCCAGCTATCTGCATAGCACCTCCCACATCCGCCTCACCTCCATCAAGAAGAACACGCCCACTGCTGCCCTCGCTCCGGCAGCCAATGGAAACCCCAACAGACAGGAAGTGGCTCTGTGAAGCAGGACGCTAAGAGTCTGACATTTTCAGCTTCACCTCCTCCCGAGTGTGAAATGTTGGACTATCGTAGGAGAGGTTTTCTGTTGCGGAGCAGCGATGGATGGTGGAGGGAAGGACATGAGTCTTGTACAAGTTGAATGGCTGCAACGGTCGCTCCTTTCCCATCAGAGTTATCGTCTACATCCTTACCTTGGCAACCAAACAGAAAGTGCCTCTTAGAAATACAAGACGGACAGTATAAAAACTAAGAACACTTTTTTCCAGGATGATTCTCCAGATTTATTAATTCATTCACTGCCAATGGCTGGCAGTGAATGAGTTAACAGTAACTGCATAAAAAATAAAGATGGATGGAATCAAATTTGTGAGAAAAGCCTCACAGACTTCAAAGCCGACAGCATGGCTGCAACGTTAGCATATCTGCAGCTATTGCTCGTTTTCTCTGTGCTTTGCTGCCGGGAGGCTCACCGTCAATGGACTCATCTAAAAAGCCATTTTTGTGTGTTGATTTCACTGAGTGGGCTCGTTTGTCTGCTGCACTCAGATAAAGGTTTCAGAACTCTCAGAGGAAAAATGTTCACATGTTATCCAAGGATGTCTCGGAGAATGCTCGGAGGCTACTCAGTGATGGGGTGTGGCCTGTCTTTATCCGAACTCTTCCTAAAACCACTTTGGAGATGAACGCACTTGAACCTGAATCTGTTTGGTAGCTCTTTGTTTTGTGGCTCTGTTGCTTGCTGTATCCACCAGGTTTTAACAGCTAACAGTCTTAAAACATTTTTTGTGAAAAATGCTTCTCTGGTGCCAGCTTTAGTTTTTCTGGATGTCACATTACTGGAAGCAGCCTTAAACTCTTTAACTTGCTGTGTGTGTTGAACTCATAAGGACCTCTGATGAGGACAGGGTCTGGCAGGGCTGCTCTCGTTAGCCCTCTGGTCCTTGAACAATAATACAGGCGGTTTGAGTTGGAGGCCAGCGGGCATTTGTCCTCACCAAGGTCCTGCTTGTGTTTTCATGGAGCAAATCTGAAAGTGCTGCTGGGTGTTAGGAAAGCACCCAGTGTGGCCTATTTCTGCAGGCGGTAGCATTGCCAACCTGAGAAGCTCGAGCACAGAGTGTGATCCATAATCCTCTGCTGGAAAGCTGCGGGTCACTTTCTCTTGCTTCAAATTGAGTTGCTGGCCAAACAATCTTGGGTCTGATTGAAACTGACTGACAGGCACATAGCTTAAGCTGCAGCTCTTGATTTACTCATGAGAAGAAAATGATCTTGCGATGTGAGATCGCTGATTTACTTTAATGTATATTTGTACAGGAGAAATTCCCCTCACAGCCAACAAACAGCAGCTCTTGCTTTTCATTTTAAAATGAATGCTGCTGTTGCCATAGTTTTGGTGTTAAAAGGGGAACCTGAACCCGTCTGCTCACATCAGCAGAGTCTCTGTTTTACTCAGATTCCCTGATGTTTCTGTTTTTGAACTGCAGACTTTAATGTTGCTGTTGTTTGGCTGCCAATAAACTGCAGAGTCTTTTGAAAGGCAGCAAACTGTTCCTCCTGCTTTTCATGTCATCCGTCTCATTATCCTTCGAGCTTTAAGAGACTTTTGCTCTCCTGATAGGTTTGAAATGTCTTTTTCTGTGAGTGGTTTTACTTGCCGAGTGTAGTGGCACGATTCCAGGCTTTCATTTATATCGGCCTCCACAGCTCTGAGAGAAGCAGAAGAAAAAACTGATTTTTACTGAACTACCGACCCGACACACTTCAGCCCAATACTGGACTTTATTATTGGCTCAAATGTGATGCATACTTTGCAGTGCAATCTTAGATTGCAGATTTAAAGTGGATTATGATCACAGGTGACCTCCAGAGGTATTACAAATTTCACTGACATCAATATTTGGAGCTTTGGCTCACGAGAGTATTTGACAATGGAACCGGAGATGTAAGTGAAAAAAGGGAAAAGCAGATTGATTCCAATTTAAGAAGCTGTTAAAGCAACATAGAAACAAGAGGGCTTTAAATGTAGATTCAGGGTGTTCTGGAACATTAATAAGAGCTAAATTATAGGAAGTGCTTTGCTTCCAAACAAATATTATTTGGTGAATTAATTGTTAGCCTGCTTGTAGATAAATGCAAAGCATTGCCCTGCTGTGCACTTCATGAAGACTCCTCGGGTTATGAAGTAAGAGCGACTAGTTTGAACTCCCTTTTCCTTCCATAATTACTAACTAATTGCATCACAAATTTTTATGGACCTGTGAAATAAAGAATTACACAGGCTTATGCTCTTGAGGACAGAGCTGTGACACTCATGCTCATTTTTGATCTCCTCAATGAATCCTGTTACCGACTGTTAACAATCAGGAGCAGCTCCTCACCCATCCATGGAACAAGATTACCATCATCACCCGACAATATCTTGCTCACCTGTAATTGAAGTCACCGCAGAATCAGATTTTGATAATAAGCCTTTCCTGGTGAATGCAAAACCTAACAGAGCTTTGTGCTTCTGCCTTAGCGTCAACAGCTGATGGAGTATCTGTGCCATATTTTCAAAGAGATGCTGTGACGTCCTGTTGACCGTGTTTTGGTGTCAGTTTTCTTCTCTTTTAAACTGAGTGTGTTTTCTTTGATGTTGTGCATGCTTCACCTTCCTGTGTTGGAAAGTCCTGTTCGAATGTCAGTCACAGAATAAATGCTTCTGCACAGGCACACACTCACACACCAATGCCCACCAATGCAGCATCATTGCCATATTTTAGTAGAAATAAATGTTTTTTAAAGGCTTATTTAAAGTGGAGAGAGGACAGGTTACAGGGCAGCCTGGCTGCTGGTCGTCACCTCAGGCTCGTAGCTTTTAAATTAGACAATCAAATGTAAGAAGCTGAAATTACAGCGTGCAGGCAGCTGTCAACGGGCTATAAGGTTCACATCTGTTGAACCTTATAGTTTGACCATGGCTCAGTTTCACAGAATAACCTTCATCAGAACTTTTATGGATTCAATCAGGCCAGTGATAAACCAGGCATGGCTCGAAACCCTTAACTAGTGAAAATATAGTAGTCTGTGTGTGTGTGTGTGTGTGTGTGTTTTACGTCACCATTAAAGGGCAACAGTGCAGATGGATACACACTTCAGTTGCATCTGCTTGAGTCTTTTGTCGGTTTAGTGGAATGAGCAGCATCTCTGAGCCGCTATCATGTTCATCCTGTCACTCTGTACGCTGTCATTGCCGCCAGGGGTAAAAATGACCGTTTTGTCTTTTAAGGAGGCTGGTGTGATGACAGTCATGCCAAAACATCTGGGCATGGAAGAAAGAGGAACATTTTAGTTTTTAGTGTAGCTCAAAACTTTTTAAAGAATTTCAATCTACAAAGAATTAGAAGAACGCTCACAGAAGGCTACATACAGCAAGGCTTCTGTCTGTTTCTTAAAGTTTAAAAAAAGTGACTCATATCCATGTTAAAAATTAAGTTCCACTTTTTCTCTGAGCTTTGGAAAGCTTGTTTTTTCCCCCTGAAATCTAGCTGCAGATTGTCAGATCTGAGAACTAAAGGTTGATGATTGGCGTTCTTGCCTGAAAAGGGACTCGGATAGTCAAACCGCTTGTTGCAGCTCTAATTCCACGTCTCGGCTCATTAAACCAAATATTAATTGTCCAATCAGTTTATGTTCCAGTGCCAAGATCTCTCCACAATATGTGTTTTTTCTCAGATATAAAGAACCACTGAAAGGAATCGAGCAGTTAATCCGGGGTTCATGTATCACGCCTGCTTTGTTGAATTGCTGACTGTGAGGAAAGCTGTCAGCCTGTTCTGTGCTTGCAAACTGCAGAGCACCTCAAACTTGACCTGAAAGGAGCATTTGAAGGAGTGTTTCCCAGCTAGCTGCCCACCCTGGGTTTCTGTTCAGAAACATGTAATCTGTTGGACGAGCTTGTATATTTCTAACTTTATAAAAGGATCAGCTACACTCTGTCAGAGTTTCCACAAACTGAAACCAGAATTTGAGACTGATTGAATGTTATTAAAATGGACCAGGCCTTAACAACTATTTAATCTGATTATTTAAGCATTATTTAAGCACTGTGTGATAACAGCAGCTCCCCCACCACATCCAATCATAGCAATCTATCAAACTGTGTCCATGACAAAAGTAATGAGAAAGAGCTGTTCCGGTCCTGAAATCTGAAATCCTTCCTTCTCTGTTTCACCTTTTTGACTTTGCTCTGTTTGTCTCTGCAAGACTTCACTTTCTCTAATCATTCTTCTGTTTATAGGACGTCTGTCTGTCTCTTTAAAACTATCCAGTTTCTGACAGGAGACTACAGAAAAGGAAAGCAGTGGCTGTTTCGAGGTTCTTAGGTCATGATTTCTAGTGTCATCTTGAGACATTTTGTTTATCTCTACCAAATACCCAAAGCTCTTTGAAAAAAACAAAGAAAAAAGTATGCTATCTGCTCAGACATTAACTATGAATACCCGCACCAACCGACACCACCTGTGTGTGTGGATGCGTCTAAACATCAACTGTGTGGGGTTGCAGGGAAAGTAGGACCCAAATGCAGGACTCTGTAATGAACACAGTGCAGTTATTTACAGTGAGGTAAATATTAACGCAATGATAGATCCCTGTGTGTCCCCGACTTCTATGCCGTGTCTTTTCCCAGTGTCCATGCTCCGTGTTTCCCTCTCGTTGGGAAATCACAGACGCAGCCATTAGTACATTCACAACAGCAGCAAACTCACACTTACTGACTGTCTTGCTTAGAAACTAACGGGAATTCTTGCAACGATCTGGCATCGACGCAAGGTCAGCCACTCTCCCAAGTAACTCCCACAGACGAGGCTGATCCGGTGCATGTCCCGGTGGGACACACTCTCTAGACCTGTTTCCCAGGAAAACCAGGACATCGCCACACACACACACACGTACACACACACATGCACCCCCCCCCAGTAAAAGGGATAACGAGGGACAACAGTGCAATACATAACCAAGGCAGGTCACCCTGCGAGGACTGCCAGCCCAATACAAGCCATCAAATATGCACAAGTCCATAAGCACTCTGTCTGGGTCTGGGGACCCAGGGTTCATGACAGTTTGCTGCTGGAAATAAAAATTCCAGGCAGATCGATTTACTCCTTTTGTCGGAGACATTTAGGATCTGTGAGAACATTTAGAACTTCTGTTAGTTGAGTGTGATTAATAAATATTTTGCATCCATGATGTGAAACAGCGTTAATTCCATATGGGTTCTGTGTAAGGTATTTCAACCCTCCTGCATATTTGTCACATTTACATGCTTCAAATCATCAAATAAATTCATATAGATAACCTGAGTAAATATAAAGTCATCCAAGCCTACCTGCCCTGTATAAAAAAGTAACTGGTAACGGGTATTTCACATCACTGTGGAGGAATTTTGGACCACTCTCTCTGTGGTGTAAGTCCAGACTTTGACTTGGCCACCCCAAAACCTTTGTTTATTTTGAGCCAATCAGAGGTGGATTATCTACTGTGTTTTTCGATCATTATCCTGCTGCATAACCTGACTGCTTGAGGAAATTCTCCTTCAGTATTTTCTGGTATGGAGCAGAATTCATGGTTCCATCAGTCACATCAAGTCATCCTGAAGCATCAGAGAAGCCATCACACTACCACCACAGTGTCTGACTCCTGCTGTGATGTTTTCTGTATGAAATGCTGTTAGTTTGATGTAGATGTAATGGGACTCAAACCTTCCAGAAATTTCAGCTTTTGTCTCGTCAGTCTACAGAATAAAAATTCCAGAAGTCTTGGGGATCATCCAGATGTTTGGTGGCAAATGTCTTTGTGATCTTTTTGGTCAGCAGTGGTTTTTCTCCCACGGAGACCATTTTTGCCCCGTCTCTTTCTTACTGTTGAATCTGACCTTAATTGAGTCTGCAGGTCTTTAGATGTTGTTCTGGATCTTCTGCGACCTCCTGGATGAGTTGTCCATGCGTTCTTGGAGTAATTTTGGTAGGCTGGTCTAAGGAGCCTGGAAAGATACCTCTTTAAGTCTTGGAACTCTTAAAGTTTCTTGAGGACGTTTCATCTCTCATCCGAGAAGCTGCTTCAGTTCTGAAGAAGGGGCCAGATGTAATTTTGGCACTCTGGTCACTCCTAGGAAGGTTCAGCACTGTTCTCTGAATTCACCATTTGTGGATAAAGTCTTTGTACACCTTTCCAGACTGATAGATGCTATTGACTTTGTTTATCAGATGTCTCTTTAGATCGTAACATGATGTGGTGCTTTCTGAGATCTTCTAGCCGGCTTCACTTTGTCAGACAGGTTCTGTTTTAGTTGATTTCTTGATTCAGCGGGTCTGACAGTGTCAGGGTTGCTGGGTCGTTGACCCAGTATTTTCAGTTCACGTTCACTGTTTATCTACTGCCTGTTCCACTTCCTGTTTTATTGTGTTAGCCTTGGTCTGTGTGCATTATGTTCAGTCCTCTTCCCATTTATCATTAGTTCATTAGGTTCAGCTGTTCACTCACCTGTCTCCAATCGTTGTCATTGTTAGTCATGTATTTAAGTCCTCTCTTCCCTTTAGCCCTTGTCGTGTCATTGATGTTATATTGTCGTTCCCGTTAGTGCTCAGTTATTCAGCCAGCCACTCAGTCTTTCAGTCAGCTAGTCAGTTCTGCCGTTCCTTCTTTGTTCATTCACCTGCTCCAATAAATCCTCATCATTTCTGCACCGTGAGTCCTGCGTTTGGGTCATCTCTTCCACGCCTCCACACACAACCCCTGACAGAATGACACGACCCGTGCCAAGAAGACACGCTTTTGACCCAGCGGACTCGGACCTTTTTGAGCGGCAGGAGGCAGCGCTCTCCTCCTAAGGAGAGACAGCGGCTCTTCGCGGAGCGAGAGCACGTCTTCGAGGGTACTCGCTTGGCTCTGGGCGGGCCTCGGAGACGCCGCGTTCACCCACCTGCTACCTCCCATGCACCGGAGCATCTGCCACGGAGAGTAGGCGTTTTGCGCTGCGCTTCGGCGGCTCCCTCTCTCGCGGGTCCGCTCCTCGCTCACACGCGACCTGCCTCATTCACCGGACCTTCAACCTCGCCATGGCACAGCGGCTCCGCTTCCCACCTCGGCTCAACAGAGGCTCCCGCGCCAGAGGCTCGGCTGTGTACCCCGCCCGCTTCCTCTTCCCGGAAAAAGTGGCGCACACGCCACCATAACATGGACTATTTTCAGCAACTCCCGGTGGTGAGTTCCAGTGACTGTTTTCCACCCTCCTCATTTGATTCTTCACCTAAAATAACAAATAGACTCATCTCTGATTCATGGGGAGTTTCCCTCCTAGATGAGGATGTGGACTGGGAAGAGTTTTTCTGCTCTGCTCCCCCAAAGACTGTTCAGTTAAAGACTGTAAATAGTGGTGGCAGAAAAACCAGAACAATCCCCGATAAACCTGCCAGTATCACACACCCAGTCACTATTTCCACACACATTACTCAGCCGTTTCCCACCAGCACGACGGCCCAGATTCGGCCTTCCCCTTCAGCCGTTTCACCTCCTCAGATGGCTAGGGCCCAGTCTACACCCACATCAGTGCCAGCTCCCAGGAGGAGGGCAGCTGCGACCCAGTCTTCCTCCACACCCGCTTCTGTTTCTCGGGTGGGGGTGACTGGTGTCCAGCCACCTCCCGTGCCTGTCCCAGTGCCCAGGCTGAGGGCAGCCAGAACCCAGCCTGACCTCCCTAGAGGCTTGGAAGAGCTAACTGGTTCACCTGCTACTTCACCACTTCATCCACCTCCTGACCCAGCCTTTCACGCCCTCGCACTATCCCTAGTTAGATTAGCTGACCTGTCCCCTGCTCAGGCACCAGCTTTACTAGCCCAAGCTGTAGCTTTATCTCCGTCACTAGCTCAGTCTGTAGCTCAGCCATTAGCCACACCAACCTCAACTTCGTCGTCAGCCTCGCCTACCTCTGTTCATCCCTTAGCATCTCCACTCCAGTCAGTTCCCTCATCTGCTGTTCAGCTTCCACTCCAGTCAGTTCACTCACCTGCTGTTCAGCCTCCACTCCAGTGCCCTGTAGTTCAGTCTCCTCCTGCCCTCCAGTCAGCTCAGTCTCCTTCAGCCCTCCAGTCAGTTCAGTCTCCTTCTGCCCTCCAGTCAGCTCAGTCTCCTCCTGCCCACCAGTCAGCTCAGTCTCCTTCTGCCCTCCAGTCAGTTCAGTCTCCTTCTGCCCTCCAGTCAGCTCAGTCTCCTCCTGTCCTCCAGTCAGTCCAGTCAGCTCCTGTCCAGTCAGTCCAGTCAGCTCCTGTCCAGTCTGTAGTCCAGTCAGTTCAGTCTGTCATCCAGTACCCTGTAGTCCAGTTGCCCGTTGCCCAATCTCTTGATCAGTCTCTGGTCCAGTCACTCATCCACCATCCTGTTCAGTTCCAGGACCTGCAGCCACAGCACCCAGAGCCAGCTGTGAGCTCTCCTGCTCCTCAGCCCACTGGCCCAGCCGCTCTTCAGCCAGGGGTTTCCGCGCCCGCTGGCCCGGCTGCTCTTCAGCCAGGGGCTTCTGCGCCCGCTGGCCCTGCCTGTCTCCAGCCAGGGGCTTCCATGCCTGCTGGCTCTACAGCTGTGGCTCCGTCACCCCCGGCTCCCGTGCCGTCGCCTCGTTCAGCCTCAGCTTCAGCCTCTGCTTTGCCTGGTCCAGCCTCAGCTTCAGCCTCTGCTTCGCCTGGTCCTGTGGCTGCTGCGCCGTCGCCCCAGCCACGTTCTGGACATCATCGCTGGTGTGGCCGCCCACCGGAAATGCTCAGTGGCCGCCGCCGTCTTCCTCGCGGCCGCCCGCTGGACCTGCTCAGTGGCCGCCACCGTCTTCCTCGCCAGTCTCCTGTCACTCTAGTCAGTCCAGTCAGCTTCTGTCCAGTCAGTCCAGTCAGCTCCTGTCCAGTCTGTAGTCCAGTCGCCTCCTGTCTCCCAGTCGCCCGTCCACCAGCCTGTCCAGTCTGTTGTCCAGTCTTCTGTAGTCCAGTCAGTTCAGTCTGTCATCCAGTACCCTGTAGTCCAGTTGCCCGTTGCCCAATCTCCTGATCAGTCTCTGGTCCAGTCACTCATCCACCATCCTGTTCACCTCCCGGACCTGCAGCCACAGCACCCAGAGCCAGCTGTGAGCTCTCCTGCTCCTCAGCCAGGGGTTTCCGCGCCCGCTGGCCCGGCCGCTCTTCAGCCAGGGGCTTCCGCGCCTGCTGGCTCTACAGCTGTGGCTCCGTCACCCCCGGCTCCTGTGCCGTCGCCTCGTCCAGCCTCAGCTTCAGCCTCAGCTTCAGCCTCTGCTTCGCCTGGTCCAGCCTCAGCTTCAGCCTCTGCTTCACCTGGTCCAGCTTCAGCTTCAGCCTCTGCTTCGCCTGGTCCTGTGGCTGCCGCGCCGTCGCCCCAGCCACGTTCTGGATATCATCGCCGGCGTGGCCGCCCACCGGACCTGCTCAGTGACCGCCGGCCACCGGCCACGTGGCGGAGGGGGGGGGGGTACTGTCAGGGTTGCTGGGTCGTTGACCCAGTATTTTCAGTTCACGTTCACTGTTCACTCACCTGTCTCCAATCGTTGTCATTGTTAGTCATGTATTTAAGTCCTCTCTTCCCTTCAGCCCTTGTCGTGTCATTGATGTTATATGTGTCGTTCCCGTTAGTGCTCAGTTATTCAGCCAGCCACTCAGTCTTTCAGTCAGCTAGTCAGTTCTGCCGTTCCTGCTTTGTTCATTCACCCGTCCAATAAATCACTCATCATTTCTGCACTGTGAGTTCTGCGTTTGGGTCATCTCTTCCATGCCTCCACACACAACCCCTGACAGACAGAAATCAGGCCTGGGTGTGGTTGGTGAAACTGAACTGCAGGATATATCATTGTGACACACGTCAGGCACAGATACACGCACACACACGTCTTTAGCCTCAGATGCACGTTTATTGTGAAATGCATACAATGACAGCTGAACACCGTTTGACAGCGGTCGGTTTCCCCAGCTCCTCCTCCTTCGCTCCTCTCCACCTCACTATATAAAGGGAAGGAAAAACCACCATCAGTCCCAAAATCACGATCAGCTGTTCTTACCAGCACCGCCCCGTTGAGCTCACTGCCCCACTCCTCCCCTGCAGCCGCGCCCCGGACCACACCTCCGCCACACACCCCCACCGCCCGACTGAGGCCGGGAAGCCCACCGGCCGAACCTACTCCCCCCCCCGCGAGCGGGAGAGAAAATCGGCCACCGCCATCTGCGCCCCCGGCCTATGGACCACCTTGAACTTAAAAGGCTGCAAAGCCAGATACCACCGAGTGATCCGGGCGTTGGCATCCTTCATGCGGTGAAGCCACTGCAGCGGGGCGTGGTCCGAGCAGAGGGTGAATGAGCGCCCCAGGAGGTAATAGCGAAGGGAGTCGACCGCCCACCGGATAGCCAAGCACTCCTTCTCCACGGTGCTGTACCGCCTTTCGCGCTCCGCCAGCTTCCGGCTGATGTAAAGAACGGGACGGTCGGCCCCCCTCACCTGCTGGGACAAAACGGCCCCCAGCCCTCTGTTCGAGGCCATTTTACATTTGCTTGAGAAGATTTTGACTTATATAGTTTTTCTTTTTTTAGTGTAACATTTTCTCTACCAGTCCTAGTTATTACAGCAATGTCATTTTTGCATTTATGACTATTTTAAGGCTTTATTAATTCACAGGAGAGCAGATGTATGATATTCTGAGATCAAACTGGACACGTTGTGATTAAAAAAATATTTTTTTGTGTGTTTTCTGGGGTTTAGTTATGCTAAATATAGTAAATAGCGATTCCCGCCCAAATGTCAATCTTACATAAAAGTGCCTCCATCATCTCCATCAAACCGATGGTTTCTGCTTGCAACACATACTGTAGACAAACAAAAGGCTGTCAAATCTGTTGTTGATTAGATGAATCAAGGTGCCACAAGTGAGTCAGTGACATAATTAGCTCCAAACATCTGTCCAGGCTCAGACAGGACGTGACAGGACAGTGGGGAGCGAGCTGACAGTCATTTATGGCAGCATTAATCAGTGCCAGCTGAATCCAGACAGCATGTTAGTCAGTGAAACCCGCTAAGAGTTACTAAGTGAACTCTGGATCGGGCATCTGGCTGTTTCCCCAACCAGCCGACTAGTGCCCCGAGATGAGCGCACCGGGGCCTGACGCTCTATATTTCCCGAGTGAGTAAAATTGGCAGGCAGTTATATCAGGGTGCCATGGCTGTGAATCAACGAGACCGTAGCCAATGTAACCGCCCAGTGAAAGCGCAGCCCAAATAAAAACGAACCTGTATCTGAAGTTAAACTACCCTGCGCCCAAATCCCGGAGTTACTAAGTGAACTCTGGATCGGGCATCTGGCTGTTTCCCCAAGTGTTTACCACCGGTTTCCATAGTGACCTGCTCTGAATGTCTGGCTGCTGGCCTGGTAGAACTGTTGTGGTTATGTAAGGAAATGCTGTTTTGGTTTGTCTGCGCTTTTCCTAGTTCCCTAAGAAGTGTCGTTCACCTACCCAACCACCCGCGACTTCGGTTCGATTGTAGCGATACACGGTATCTAATCGATGACTCCCGGCGTGTCCCATGAGCAGCCCCCCACGCATGTCCGAGACGTGGCAAAGATGACCAGACAGGGTGAAGGTCAGCGACCACCACGCCGTGCCTATCCCGTGGTGACCCACATCAATGCGTGCACCACTTCCCCTCCGCTCTTGATCTGCAGGCTTTGCACCCCCTCTCGGCCGCTGTCATTTTTCCGTTCGCGACGAATGCTCTTCTCCTTGCGTTTCCCCCTCCTTTTTTTTCCAACTTTCGAACTCCCAGCGTGAAATTTTCTCCACGTCTTTCTTTTCTTTCCATTTTTTTTAAACTTCATCACTCTTTCTCTTGTCAGCGCTTTACCTCAAAACTCTGTTTACAGCTCTCTCCTGGCATACAATAACACATCAGTGCTTTTTGATCACATTGGAGTGTTTAAGGGCTCTCAGAGTCTCCTCAGTAACATTTGTTTCTAGTGGTTGGCAGCTTTGATTTGCCAACTTGCCAATGTTTTGACACATCTGCCTCTGAGACTTCTCCGCCATCCCAAAACAATGAGGCTCAGTGGAATTTAGGTTGTGCTACTCCCCATGTCAAAAAAGTTCAACAGCAACATCTTTGCCTAGAGAACTTAATATTCTGGACAATAAGCAGAACACCCTGTCAACAGTTTCGTAAGGGACTATTTCCTCCGTAGAAAGTAGTTCAGCATTACTATATGTGTATCTCCTAAGCCAGCCCCCTTGGTGGTAATATCCCTAGAGAGATGAATCGGGAAAAGCGGGGGCGCGTGCCCAGCCCCGATGGCCCAGGAGGCTCGTCCGGAGAGCCCCGTGATGGTCCAATTGTCGCCCTCCGATAAGTCCATCCCAAAGAATAAGTTTCCAGTAAAAATCTGTAAAATGTATGCTTGACAAACCCTCATTCACCTTGCGATTAAGTCCGACACAGAAAACCCCTGTATTAGGAAACCCATATCCCTATACCCAGTATCTGAAGCATCTTACCAAAAAATCGCGTATGTGGCTGTGCTCTATCACCGAGAGCCGAATGTGCGATCTCCTATCCTTAACTTCACTCCCTCTCGACTCCATTCGTTCTAATGAGCCAAAGACCCAACTATTGCTCCCCACATCTCCTGCCACCCGATTTGGCGCTGCTCAGACATAGAGTGCCCCCTAAAGCCGTGCGCGAGGAATAAAGAACCCTCTACTTAGCTAGTGCTCCTTTCCTTTTGAAAAAATATCTTGAAGTTAATAGTAGAAAATCAAACAGGGAGTGTAGTAATCCGCCAGCCGTACAACGGCCCAAACCGGCTCCCCACCTGCGTCCCAAGAAATGATGCCTCCAAGGAGAGACGGGTGTAGCCAGGATCAGCTGACCCTCTGCCCCGGTGCGTAGGCCCTACAAGTGGCATTCAAGAAACATGTCCCCATGGCCAAGACTAACGTACTCTCTTGTGAATAACGCTGAGGGGCATACTTACTGATGCTCGCCTCTTGTGGTCGCATGCATGCTGAAACAAGCACGTTGCAACATGGTCATTCAAAAAGCGCGCGCACCTATGCGAGTTCGCCCTAGCCCGGGAGTGGCATGCCATGAGGAATATATTTGGTCTATCCTACCTAACCTCTTTATCCCCTGCCTTCCGAGTACCTACAAATCTTATCCTCTCGGTCCTCTTATACCCTCTGTGAAACCCCTCCAAAAGTTAAGAAAAGGACCCGCAGGAGGTTCAAACCCTCCTCTCCCACCGCTTTTAAGGATGTACCCAGAACCAGAGCCATTCTCTGGTTTGTATGTCATTTTTGTTTGTAGATTGGAGACAGGTCGATTAATCCCGCGCGGTAACCACACCACTTACCCCCATGTACGCAGAAAATGACCATTTCCACATTTTCCGTCTGTCACTCCAGCTCACCCTCCAATAAGTCCTAAACGAGGCCCCCCACGCAAAAATGTTCCCGTCGTCAAGCTGACGCCAACCCCACATCAGTGACGTCTGACCACCTCTTGGTTCCTTATGGAACCTCTTGGCTGATGCCAGACCTTGTTTTGACGCCCTTACTCAATAGAGGCGTATATCAACGGGGTCATCTAATCGACATCCTACAAGCCCAATCCTTCCCTAGTTTTCCGAGCGCTCAAATTCCCCTGAGGTATTCTCAGCCGCCCCTCCTGGTGTGCCCACAAAGTGCCCGTTTACCTCTGTCCGTTCTCTGTCCTGAATCGCCCCGAAGAACAGACATCAAAGGCAGTCTCTCCTGACATCTAATGCCCAGCGCCCCTCAAACTTACAACATAAGGCTCACTCTGGCCAAGACTCCTTCCCATCTGCACCACGAGGGGCATCTGGCTCACACATGAGACCATCGTAATAATGCGCTGAATCCAGAGTGGTATCTGTGTTGTCCATGTGTGCGAGGTCGAGCTACGTCCCACACATTCCAAACCACGCACCTGTCCAGCTCTTGTACATATATATGCAAGTGCAGTTCCCAGTGAAGGCACCCACCCACCATTGAGCACGTGCGCCTAAAATTCACTTTTGTGGATAAATTAATCAAAATGTCAAAACTCCAGATGGATGTGATCCTAGAAGCGCGCGTAGTGAAGGAGGAATACTCTTCCTCCGATACTTGAAGGCCCCTTTGATGTGGCGAGATCCCCTCCAAAGCCCTCGGCCACCTTGCGCCTGCCATATACTTTAGCTCACAGCTGAAAGGGATTCTTCTTTAGCCCCGTGTCTATACTGTTTCTCTTCTTCAGATGGAGGAAGGGCAGATGTCTTGTGCAGATCCCCCCAAATATGACGGTTCCATCCCCGTTAATGAACTTTCTCCGAAATCCCATGGACCTTATTTAAATTAACCTGGTGCTCTTCCTGAATCACCAACGCCCTCCTGTTCTTCACCCCACTGGCGTACATCGAAACACTATCAGTCACGCGTCAGTTCCATGCTGACTACTGCGCAGTTGGCTCCACAGTTTCCATTTAAAATGTGGATAAGCGTAAAAAGTCCATGCGAACATTTATATTAACATTACACTATATCAACGGGACAATAGAATTACTTAACGCAACTACGCCTGTTTATGAAGATGTAGATGATTTCTCTGTCATGCTAGTCTCCCCAGACAACGTGCCCAGCAAATTAGATCTTAGCCTAACGTTTTTAGCCTGTACAGCGTGAGTTTCAGAAGGACCGAAGGCGCGACGCAGTCGTGGATCAGTCGGAGGTATTCCGTCATGATTCCGGGAAGCTAACAATTGAAAGGTTGGAGGGAATTCTCTCGAAAGTTCCACAGGTACACTGCACTATTAGGAAATCTCTTAGCTGCTCTGGCGAGGCCCGAACAATTCTCCTGTAACGCGCCTATAAGGCTCGAGTGTCCGGCGAAGCCGGAATGCTTGTTTTATTGTCTAGAGCAAAGCACTTAGGTGTAAGAGACTAAAAACCCTATATTGAGTTTGATGACTGCATTGTAGGTTAAATCCTGACGAACCTTATGACTAGTAAGCATCCACAGAATTAGAGACAACAGAGATGTCCATTTATAGAGTACTCAAAGCCCGCGTTATCTGATCAACAATGCCTTCCCAGCGTGTATCAAACAGACACCCCTGTGGATTATGCGATCGTTTCCACCTCACGAAATTACGATCCGCACTGCGCTCCAAAAACGGGTACTGAACAACTGTCTAATAGTGAGGGGAGGTGATGTTGAGGTCGTGTGAAGAGGCGCTCCGTAGTTAATGGACCGACTCTTATACTGAGTTCTGCTATAATAAACATGAGCTATGGCAGTTCTTTATACTTCGGGGCAGGAGACGCGCACCCCAAGGTAGCGCACAATCCCGCTATTTATGTCGTGATATTGTGCAACCATGAGCTAAATTTTATGTAAAATCTGCCCCTTAATTATCCCGTCATTTACCGCAAGCAGCATTTCTCGAGAGTAAGTGTCCTATCCAAAACTAGGGTCCCTCTGCACCATACCTGGGTTATTAGAAGAGTGTAGCGAACAGCCTAGCTGTACAAAGAACCGTTTTCCCCCAGTTGCTAATCTGGGTCCCTGCCCACTGACATGAGCCATACCAAAAACCTGAGGGTGTGGTTGATTCTGCTGTAGTGTTTTCAGAATAAAGGTAGACATCCAAATTGAACCAGCAGTTCCTTATGGTAATATCTACTTACCAAGATGCCAACATAACAAAACCTTAAAGAACGACGCCTCACCTTCTGCCTTGCCATATCCTATTCTAATCAGCCACAGACAGGGAAAATAGAATGCTAACTCGGGGTAAGGTCTGCCGCCCGGCCTCAGGCGAACCTGTGAACCATCCCATTAACCACCCGCCACATACCAAACCATCCACATATCTACGCATCCAACAAATTGGCCCACAGCCCAGAAGCGAGCACAAAATTAGCTGAGCAGCTCCCCTGTGGCTTTCTCAGTTGTTTTATTTCCGCGTGTCTGGCTTCCACAGACGCACCTGCGCGTCTAGGTGCTTGTAAACGCTTGTCCTAATACCACCTTACAAATTGGCCTGCGGTCCAACACCTTTCCATCTGAGAGGATTTCACGGATTAGACCTCTCAAAAGTAAATAGGTGAATTTGCCTATCAAAAGCTACTTCAAATGGGAAAACTGTGAAATAGCCCCACACACACAAACACACACACAGGCATAGACACAGGTTGTGGCTTCTTGTGGACGAGCTCGCATACAGAGTGGCAACTGAAAAGTGGTTTCAGATTGCGGAGCCACTCAGGTGGCAAGTTTACTTCTGACCCTCTTTTCTTACACTCTCTCACACACACACACACACATACATAAAAGGGTACCCGATGACCCAACACATTCTTACCTTACCTTAGCTTTTATTACTGAAGCAACTCCTTCCTTTAAACATTAAACATGATGCAGAAATATCTCCACCCTCCAAGCCCAACCATATCTCGTTTTAACTCCTGGAACATTCAGAGTCTGATGGGCCAGAAACATGCCGCGAGAGCGCCTGATGCAGAATCTTAACCCTCAAACAACACTTTGACTTTTTGTCAGGTTTTTAACACTCACCAAGATGCAACACATTTGTTCCACAAATGTCCTCAGTGGACGCAAAGAGGTGGAGTGAGTCATCTACATATTGGTTTGTCAGTGGTTCGGTCCGGGATACTTACGCCCCCCCCCCCCCGCCGCCCCTTCGACTGCGAGAGCCTACTATGACCTCCTGGTGGAAAGAACGTTACATGTGCCTATGCAACAACAGCCTCCATCAAACGTTCCTACCCACTCCAACCCAATTCCTGCAGCCTATCCACAAGGACCACCAAAAATGTGCCCCCGGTGCATGAAGTCGTGTGAGTAGTACGGCAGAGAGGCATGTTGGTGCAACGAGGATCTGTCTGGAATATGACCTCTGCCCGTTGTAGTCCACCACACATCTAAGGAACTATGGCGTATAAACTCTGGTCTCTCGCTCTGCGAAAGGTTTGTCTTTTTCGACTAACAGGTGACCCGTGAATGCTGTACGTCCCCTCCCCGCTCTCGTGTTACACCCAAAACGATTCAGAAAGTGTCTTAACGTGCCTCTGTTGCGATACAGGAGTGAACCGCTAGCCCACTCAGCTCATATGTGAGCCCAAAATAAACACCCCTTGAGCAAGTGGGCTCAACAGCGGGTTATAACACATGCACAGCGCTCCTGACTCTCTTCCATCCATGAAGTGACACAGTGTCCACTTCCCTCTCAGCATCGAGAAGAATAGTCAATGTCGTCCCGCGCCCAGTCTTGTGTATCCAAGCCTCCAAGGCACCTAGACTCGCCGAGTGCCCGTCCTTGGTAAGTCGGCCTCCTGCCGTTCCTGATCCCTTCAGACAGAAATATCAACGTGGTGTGTCATCCAAGCCAAGGAGACCCATGATGTAATCGCCGGCCTCAGTGTCAGGGTGTTTCTATCTAGTAAACACAACTGAAGGACTCGTGTCCCGCTCTATTTAGTGTGTGTGTGTGGCTGTGCGTGTGTGTATGACTGGCAGCCTGGCTGGCTGGTAAAGCTGGCACAGACAGCTCAATGACCTCATCCTTGGCACCAGTTAAATGTGCTCTCTTTTTACTTCACTGAATGGTGAAGAGAGAGAGAGAGCGAGAGAGAGAGAAATCTGCTTCTTCTCTTAAAGAAATATTGTGTAACAGGGAGCAGATAACAGTATTGCCAGGGAGGGACTGGAATGGGGGGGGGTGATGTCATGCTCCAAACATGACCTCTCCCTCTCTTGCTTTTCTCTGCTGAGTGTTGGAGAAAGGTGAGATGAGGTTTAATTTAGCTCGTACAGTCTGTTTAGTCAGATGATACACGGGAATGATAAAGTGTGAAGGTATCAAGCTGCAGACGGCAGCATTTATTGGAACACGTTATCCCTCTCATCAACAGTTGTCTTCGCAGTTGCGGACGCTGAGGAGAAGTGGCGAGGATGGAAAAGAAGGAGGGTTTGACCCGCAGATATTGTTTGCATCGAAGTGCAGGACGCGGCTTGAAGTGGCCCGTTGCTTCAAAGAGAACCTGCTGTTACTAATTTAGCAGGCGTTAAGGATAAACCATAGACTGAACACTATGACTCAAGTCTTTTGACTGTAGCCACATTTTTTTTTTAGTTTGGAGTCTAAAGTTACCATATTTGGGGAAAGAAAGTTGAGTTCTTAGAAGGCTGTATCCATACACTGTATGGGTGAACTGCACAGCCACAGATGGCCGCTAATTAGTAATTTTCTTGCTATGATATATAAAATGAAATGTAGGAATTTCAGGCCTGTAGTGGAAAGAAAAAAAGCTGTCTCACTTGACCTTTGTAAACATTTTCCATTTGAGTTTATAGACTCAGTTTATGCGCCATACAGATAAAAAAAAAAATGAGGTCTGCTTCATAAATCTTGATCATACTATGGTTCAAAAGACCACATTGGCTATTGAGCTGACAATCACAAGTCAGTAGCCAATAGTCAGACCCGCCCCTCTCTTTCACGTCCATTCTTCACAAGCAAAACACCGTCGCCAGCTTGAGGCTTCAAAGCGGGACCTCAAAGCAGTGCGTGACGTCAGGGCAGCTACGTCCATCTTATATACTGCCTCTGTGGTTAACGGCTCGCCCATCTTACCTCAGACCGATGCCTATTGACCCCCCAGACTACGACACAATGTAGGAAGCCCAACCTAGCAAGTGCGGAATGACACCATCCAACAGTGGCCATAACCATAGCTTTATCAGACTCACTGGGAAACGCGGAGCCCACTCCACCTGCGGCCACTGGCAGGCCTCCGCCGTGGCACGAAAAGTTTCCAGAAAAACCTGGGGGTCGTCCTCGTCCCCCATCCGGGGCACCGCCACCGACAGCGGTGGGGGCTTCGGCGGGGCAGCAGCGCCAACCAGCCGCTCCAGAACCTGGGTCTGCCGGTCCGTCTGCTCCTGCAGCGCAGCCAGGTGAGACCGTTGGGCCGCCGCATGGTCCTGGTTCATTTTCGCCATCTCCGCCAGCATCTGCGCCAGAAACTGCAAAGGCTGGGCGGGCGGCACAGCCTGCGGGTCGGACATCCCCACACCGGCAGGCTCCTGGGTTTCGGCACCACTTGTGACACACGTCAGGCACAGATACACGCACACACACGTCTTTAGCCTCAGATGCACGTTTATTGTGAAATGCATACAATGACAGCTGAACACCGTTTGACAGCGGTCGGTTTCCCCAGCTCCTCCTCCTTCGCTCCTCTCCACCTCACTATATAAAGGGAAGGAAAAACCACCATCAGTTCCAAAATCACGATCAGCTGTTCTTACCAGCACCGCCCCGTTGAGCTCACTGCCCCACTCCTCCCCTGCAGCCGCGCCCTGGACCACACCTCCGCCACAATCATCATCTGAAAGGTGATACATATGCAAAAACTAAGAAATCAGAAAGGGGGTACATACTTTTTCCCAGCACTGTAGGCTGATCATGTGGTTTAGACTTAAATATGGCAGAAATCGAGCATGAATGTGAGACGGCAGTTTGCCCAGGTGTACTCTGTCATTATATTATTATTTTGTATGTTAAATAGTAACTGTCTTTAAAAGATGAAAATAGCAGCAGAAATGGTTTGTTGAAGCATCAGCATGAGGATTTTTTAAGCAACTTTGAATCGTTGATTTGAAATGGGCCTGAATCACTGTTGGACCAGTATGAAGTGGAGGAAGTCCAGTTTTCAGCTTCGTTTTTCTCCTCAGTTTGCTAAAAAAATACGATAAACATCTGCAAAGGATCATTTTGGTCAATGCAACAGAAACACGATGATGCCTTGGGCAGCTTGGGTTAACTTGGGTGTACTGGTGTTTATTTCAGCTAATGAGTAATGATCTGTAGCAGGAAAACGCCAAGGATGAATGACATGATTAAAGCGTCACTGAGAATTCTAATTTTTTTCAACATGTACTTCATGGATAAAAACACTGGGCCACCTAGACGTTACCATGGAAACCCACTATGAAGCACCCAGCTCACAGTTTCTGTGCTGATGTTAATGCTGAAGTGATACCACTTCCAGCTGATCATGGAATATCTTACAGGGAAAGAAATCCAGTTAAGCTGACTTGTTGTGCTAGTGGCATCCTGTTACAGCACCACACTTGACAATTTGTCTACATTAAAAACTAAGAAACAAAATGACTTGTGCGCATCATAGTACTCAAGTTTTTTAGTCTTTAAAGAAAAGGAGAACTTGGATGTCGCTCAGTCTGCAGGGAGCAGGAGCTGTGCAGCCTGGGTGGAATTAATATGGATGAAGGGGTGAGTCGCCCTCCATCCCATCATGCTTCACTATACTAACTTAAAGCAGTAAAAACTGCTTTGCTTATTTCTTTCATTTTCGGTCACACTTGAGATCACATTGTGGATGAGGCTGCTCAGGCCATCAAATATATGGCCTGAATGTAATTGAAAACTCATGCGGTGCTGAATGCATATTCACATTATCTCTCATAGGAGAGAGCTGGAAACAAGGTGCTGCATGCTCGTATATTACCTCCGTGCAGCTGATAATGAGATGATTTTAAAACAGTTCTGACAGAGAATATCTGGGTGAGAACATTTAGGTCCAAGAAATCTCCCTCTTCATCATTTCATTTATTTAACAAGCACTGTGTTCATCGATCCAGAGGAAAGTAGCAGTGCATGAGCCACAGTTGCCCTATAGGCAAATTTTAATCTTCTGTCCTCAGCCACATCTCCAAATGGTTATCTAAAACACAATAAAAAGGTCATAAACACTGCACAGAGTACAGATAATGCAGACTGACTCATACCGTAGCTAACTAAAGCTGTAATACAACCTTAGATACAAAATAACGCAGCAGAGATCATTAAATAACACACAAAACAAACAAGAAGGCAAAAGATGATGTTGGCGGCTGTCTGTGTGCCTTTAATTCAGTTTAATTCAATACATTCAATCCAGCGCCAAATCACAACAACAGTCACCTCAAGGCCCTTTAAATTGTAAGGTAGACTCCACAATAATACATTTTTTATTATAAGTTGCATGACTTAAAATGTTTTGTGTGTGATATCTTCAACTTATAAATTCATAGAAAGCGATTTTATTATTTTTTATTTATTTATGATCATTATTCTATATATTTATTTACACGTGGAATTAGAATCCTTGAAGAGCAAACATGACGAAGTAAAGAATGACTTTAGCCTGATGATGACATGCTGTTATTTTATGGGTTATATATTTCTGAGTAATATGCATATAGATATACATCATTGACGCTTCTTTGTGAGCTGAAAAAAAT
The DNA here is from genome assembly GCF_018398535.1 of Haplochromis burtoni. Taxonomy (NCBI): domain Eukaryota; kingdom Metazoa; phylum Chordata; class Actinopteri; order Cichliformes; family Cichlidae; genus Haplochromis; species Haplochromis burtoni. Next base: position 213,149 of record NW_024582593.1, on the reverse strand, counting down.
GTCTAGCTGAAAGGTGGTTGAGTGTGGCCAGTTGGGTTCCCACCTGCAGAGTAAAGACATTGATGAGTGGGGAAAGAAGATGATTATATGTAATCAAGTTGAGTAATTAGACAGAGAGAAACACGCCCATTATTAGACCAGTTTCATAAAGCTGCAGATACCGTTCAAATTTCAGAGATGGGGGCGGCTTTCTTTGTTTCCAAAGCCTTATCTTCACCCCTCTGTGCCAAACAGCTCCATTATTGTCTTTTAAAAACACATCAGTGAGTCTCTGTTGCTCCCACTGACACGTTCTTAATTACTAGCAGTACCTTGAATATTAGCTTTCACTGCAGTGTTTTCACAGTGACCGATCCTGCTGCTACAAATGCTCACAGGAGCAGCAAAATAATGAAGTCACCGCCTCTCAAAAGGCCAACAAAATGAATGTTTCCTCCCGAGTGTTTGTTAGAGATTACAGTGACTTGCTGTTCTAGACAAATTCTGACCACACTGTAAAAAATTAACTTTACATTTCACAATCAAAAAAGGTACGATCGTGGACCTTTCTCTTTTCACTGAACTGTTGTATAAATCAAAATAAAATATAGTAGAAGGTGCTAGGTTTGAATGCACCAGCTGGTTGGGTTCTTGCTGTGTGGAGGTTTCATGTTCACCCCTCTGTGGGTCTCTGTGGGTTCTTCCCACAGTCCAAAGACATGCATGTTAGTGTCAAGAAAAATGTTCCTTTTTTTTAACCAAATCATGGTCATCTCCTTCTACCCTCTGTTTACTGTGGTCAGTAGTAGATTGCTGCAGTTTCCTGTAGTTTGCATGAAAGATGCCAACCAGTCAGAATCTTCCATCCAAACCATGGGTGACACTAGCACTCTGTTTGCAAGCAAAGCAACTGCAAAGAGGTTCATAGTGCAACAGCAGCAGCACCGAGCATCCTCCAGCAACTGCTCGGCAACCAGTGAGGGAAACTCAGTAACCGGCCTCCTGCTTGTGTGGTGGCGGAACAGACATAACTAATAAAAACTGAAGCAAAGAATCCCTGAAAATACAACAAGACTAAAACCACAAAGTTTCATCTGTTCTGACTGGTTCCAGGAATAAAACTAGTTGAAATTTAGTTTTTAACATGAGACTGTACTGTGTTAACAATATGTACAGACAGTAACTACAGCAGTATTACACACTGCAATTTAACCAGTCGATCAAATTTATCCAGTATGGAGGGTATTATTATTACTCATCATTAATTTTCAGTGTTGGAAAATGAGAGGGGATTTTAAATCAATTAGGCCCTGTGGGGGCTGTCTCTAATATATACGGGGAAGCCTTTGTGGAATGAAACTGGGGCCAAAATCCCTTGAACAAATAAAACAAAAAACAGGACCGCCGGACCTGTTAACTGCTCGTCCAATCAGAGCCACATAGGAAGAATTAGTAACCAGTGGTTGTCGGTAAAATTTGCTTTATATTGCCGTTTGTGTCAAAGTGGTGCGAGGGGAGATAAGGACACGGTTCATGTTGGTCTAAGGGGACGAGCACACAATTATAATATTAAAGACTTTAATTAGTCGGGTTCAAAGGATCACAGGTTCTGTTCTCCTTCCAAGAAAAAATAGAAGAGTAGTTCAAAAAGAGAAGGTGACCTATGTAAACGTGTCAATGTGAGATTTATGTGACTAAAAGAAAATTAAAGCAAAAAGAAATGGTGGCGCATCACTGATGAGACCTGAATGATGAAAGCTTTCTGTATTGTGCCTGAAATGGAAAGAAGACAGTTATGTGCTCAGTTGTCATTTAAAACAAATGAACTGTGTGAAATTTTCTGTGTAAAGATGTTTAATTATCAGAGTTCTAGTTTAATAATGTTAAATTTGTGTTTTCCTGTTTCAGCTTTCTGTATTTTTGTGTTTTGATGCTTTGCAGATGTTACCTTTCTGAATGTGCTGCCATCGCATTGATGCACGTTGTAATGTAACCCTAATAAAGTACAGTCACAGGTTTCCAGCTTTGTGTGTGTGTATGAAAGAGCTGTAGCTCGTTTGCATTGAAAACATTATGGATTTTTATGTTTTTAACCAAATGGTTGCTTGATGTTAGCACATGAAAAGCTCAGTGCTAACATCAAGCACAAAGACACAGTTTGTATCCAATTGATCAGTACCAAACTGCAGGAAACACCAGTGTGTGTGTCCATTTGTCAGGTGAGTTTCTTCACTACGAGCTAGCGTCTGTCAGGGCTGACTCGGGCGGTAGTTCTAAACAGACCCAAACACAGAACCAACAAGGACAAAAGTTTTAACAGCCTTTTTTTACACAAAGAATGAGGTGGCAGCTGTAAGGGAACGGAGGAGGGGGGAAGCTTTCGAAGTCCAGGAGAGTTTGTAGGATTAAGCCAGACTCACACTGCACTTGTAGTGGTTCAACTTTGTCTTTAGCCCAAACTTATCACACATTTTTACTGCTCCTTTCACCTACAGGTTTAGTTTCAACTACCAGGTTCAGACTGTGTGGGTTAAAATATGTCTCCTCACAGCAGTTATCCTTCATGTTGGCGCATGGTGAGTTGGTAAAGACAGGCTGAAACCTGGAACATCAAGCTAGTGGCTTTAGCAGAAATGTAGTTTTTGACTATTGTCCTGTACTGTGGAGCTTATCTGGTTGTGAAGTGATGACTTGATGAACCCTGCTTCCTACTCTACTTTTATTAAGGCTGTTGTGTTTTTAACCTGTTTTAATGCTTTTAATCTTGTTCTATTTAATCTGAACAAGCCCCTAAAAAAGTCAGTGACCACTGTCGGCCTCGCTTGGTTTTTATTACCACTATTTATCAGTGTAATGTTTTAAAGCTCAGTTTTTAAAACCTTACGGTGTAGCTGCAGCCCAGTCCATGCAGCAGTATTTTAATGACTAACCTCATATTGTGGATGGATTATCTCAGTTGTTCTCCTGACTGAAGTTTGGTCCGTTTATCCTGCCATGTGATTGCATTTGTCCGTAACCATCGGGAATCCTCACGTTAACTTTTATGGAGTGGAAAAAAGCAGGTGTTCATCCTCCATCACATTATGCTAACCATAGGTGTGTAGCTAGCCACCACATAGCACATCATTATTCTAATGTTTGCATGCCTCAAACATTAATGATGACACCTTCAGTATTTCTCAATTCCATTCTTTAATTCTCAGGCTTGCAGCGGCAACACAGTCTGCAGCGCTAACTTGTTCATCTACCGTTTTTTTGTTGTCTCCTCTTTTATATCATCCTTCCGCCTTACATTCGACCTTTCAAAATAAAATTTCTGTAAACATCAAAATCACCTTTTTTTTCTTTAACAAACTTGGGTACTCAGCGAGGTGAATTATTAATCTGAACCTATGACAACAACACCTAATAAAATTACTGAACGTTCTTATTACTTGAGTTTCTCCACACCTAAACATCAATTAAATAGCACTGCATTTGTGCAGATCTCTGACTAAACACTATCAACATTCAACACTAGAATCCTGGTTACAGTGTTAGATTCAGGAACAACAAACATGTTACTTTTTTTTCTTTCTTATTCTCATTTAAAATGTCAAGCTTTTAATAAATAATTATCCGAATCTTACACCCAAAGTTTTAATCTGATGTAAAATGTATAGAAGTCCATTACTGTATATAGTAACTATTAAGTCTAATATACCCTAGTAAGATACTACTTTTTCCTTTGGGAAGGTACCATCTGTGCAGTCTGCAATTCTGTTGAAGAAAGATGTTGAATCTATTTAATTATTCTTGAAAAATAATTTATTTCTGTGCATTTTGTTTCACACTGCATCAAATTAAAGTTGATTACGTCGATTAAGTATCATGAGGTGGAGGTGGGTTCCCTATTTTTTTTTTTTTTGCTGTAAGTTTTAGAGCCTTATTAGTAAGGTTGCTTACTCTTTAAAATACCAGAATAGGAAGGATGGAGTAGGTTTAAGTTTATTAGATTGATCAGTATTGTTGAACTATGAAATATTTTGGGTGCAGTGCATTTTTTTGCATACAGGTATAACAGAATAGATTTAGTCTTTTTTTTTTTTAACTTGAGTATGAACTTATATAAAAAGCAGCAAGATATTAAACAAAAAACAGTTTTATTGATTAAAAAACACACTATATCGGATTCATATCGGTATCGGCAGATATCCAAATTTATGATATCGGTATCGGTATCAGACATGAAAAAGTTGGCACTACAGACTAGAGATGGCACTAGAGTGCCATCTCTAGTCTGTAGAAGTTAACGTAGGACGTGGTGTCAGTTTGTTGTAGGTAGCTTCAGTTAAGCAGTTAGCAGTGGCCCCAGAATCGATTAGCGGTATCTGGGTGCCCATTACTCTGACTTCAGTATGTGGGAGTTTAGGATGTTGAGCTGTGTTCACTACATATACATATACATCACTGCTGGATGCGTGCCCTGTCTCCACATGTGCAGCACTATCTGTTACCTGATGAACAGTTTGCGGTGGCAGATTTTTCTTATACTTCTTTCCACAATGTGTCTCTTTTCTCTTTGAGCGACATTGCTTTGCAAAATGATTGTATTTGCCACAAGAATTACAGATTTTGTCTTTGGCTGGGCATCCTTGCTCATGAGGATATCTCAAAATTTCTGTAAACATCACAATTATGTACCAGCTAGCCCAACTTCAGTAACCCTACAAACATCACTGCTGTTTAGTTTTCTGTTTTCATTTATGTCAGAAGTTTGAATTTTTCAGAAATCCCTCAGTCAGAACGTGGTATATCATCTTTAGATGGAAACTAGTGAGCTAACTGCTAACTTTGAAGTCTGCCAAACTTAATAAACTCTGTTTTCATAGATGCCTGGATGTTAAACTTAATTGTTACACCTGGTAGAGCAGCCACTCTGATCATTTCATTATAGATGAAAGAATTTAGACAGTTTGTAACTCTCAGTGATGTTGCAGTGTTTGTTTGACTTTGGGACCTGAAATCAATGATGTCAGACTTAAAGACCAGATACAATTTTTGGAAGTCTGAGCAATAACCTTTCAATAACTATTAGATAAACATGAGAAACATAAAGTTATCTTTAAGCTGATAATGGTGATGACATCTGTGCAAATGTCACCAAACACCAAGGTTTACCATGGCGTGATTACACACAAAATCTGTTCAGTGAGATGATGTGACACCAGCCAAACCCCAGTGCAGTTTAACTACTGAGTCACAAAAACCCATCAACTGTTATTCTCTTGATAACAAGCTTATCGATCCTTTTAAAGGCAGCTGGAGCTGTTTCGTTCCACTTATGTGTTAAAGGAGAGACATTTTGGGAGCCTCACATGTTGAGTTCTAAAAACACTACTGTTATTCCAACTGTTGGTTGTACTCGCCTTCATCTTGTGAACTGGTATTTGAGGACTTCGCTCCTGTATTCATACTTTTGCTGTAAAGTCACTGTGAAACAGGAAGTTAGTTTGTTTTTGTCATGAAGTTACTGCTGCAGCAGAGAGAGATTAGAGTGTTTGTGTTGTGCCCTTAAACAGGGGAAATAGTGAGGAGAGGTGAAAGAACGGCACAGACATGCAGCTCTCACTCTCACTCGTCTG
>NW_024582593.1:163704-169960 GCF_018398535.1 Haplochromis burtoni | reverse complement strand
TTAATGAGTTTTTTGGGTTCATTGAGAACATGGTTGTTGTTCAATAATAAAATTATTCCTCAAAAATACAACTTGCCTAATAATTCTGCACTCCCTGTAACTCTCACACACGCAGCCTAATGCAGTTAACTCATAAGCTGGAGACGAAATGGTATTTTGCTTTATAAGAAAGTCCTCCATAAAGCTAGAACATGTTACTCTTCATCACTGACTGATCCATTCCTACAAGACTGCTCAAAGAAGTCCTACCATTAACACAGCAGCACAGGTCTAAATGTTGACATCAGCTCTTTGCGTTGGTTCTAAATTCTTTCCTGAAAAGAAAGAAAACTGATAGATGAAGTCTGTGTAGAAACAAGACACAAAAATGTTTTAAGCTAATAAAAAAAAAAATCCATTCACAATACAGCAATCACGGCGACAAGAACAGTGTTGTGTGACTTGCTGCTGCAGACAAAGATCTGCTTTTACTGACTGGTTTAAAAGGAAACTCCACAGGGCGCCTGTAACAGGCGGCGGGGACTCTGAGGGCTTCCTGCCAGGAAAAGAAATAATTCTGTCATCAGACAATGCAGGATCTGCATCTTCTGTCCTCATTATGTGTGGCTGCATCTGGTGACCAGGACCGACTGCAGAGATTGAACCATCACGCTGGAGCCATGAACCGTTATCGCTGCAGGTTTAAAAACTGAATCCATCAGGGCTGCTTTTAATGAGCAGAGAAAGGGCGACCGGTCCTGCTCGTTCATCTGACCAGCAAACCACAGTCTGGCCTTTTCAGCTGCCTAATTAAACTGATTAAAAGTCAAAGAGTGCTAATCACACCGACAGAGGATCTCTCTCTCTCTCTCTCTCTCTCTCTGTGTGTGTGTGTGTGTGTGTGTGTGTGTGTGTGTGTGTGTGTGTGTGTGTGTGTGTGTGAGAGACTAGATGTGGTGTCATGGACAGTTAAAGTGGCCTGATTTGACAAGGCGTTACAGGTCAATGCAACACCAACCGTTCTCATCTCGCTTTGGAGTCAGTGGGTGCACACAAACCTGAGGATATGTGGCCCCGCTTCCTTCTGAGGGACAGAATGCAAGCACAGAGTCAAACTATGAGGATGGCAGGGTAAATATATTTGTTTTGCAGTAGGTATTAAATGTAGCTGGCTTTCTCCCAATGCAAATGCAGCAACCAGCACCGTGCCAGTGCAGGCATTTGTAGTGTGCATGCTTTAATGATGTAAATGATGAATCATGGTGCTGCAGGTAACTGTAAGAATGTTTAAATGTGCAAGCAAGAGTCAAAAAGTGCGTTTGAGTGTTTTAAAAAAAATTCCATTAGCCACTTGATTTAAAATTTCAAAAATTTCTAGCTCAGGAAGCAGCTTTTTAACCACCAAATTTCAACCCCTGGCTCAAACTCACAGGTTTTTACTCCTCATTTCTCTGTTTTTTACTGCAAGGAAGGAAGACCCAGACCACCTCTGCACCCGTACCTTTTCTTCGGGTGGGAGGCCTCAGCCCCAGAGTCCTGCCTTGTGGTCTGACTGGCCAAAAGAACATACAAATCTCCATCCAAAAAACATACAAATCTTTATGTTTCATCCAAAAAGCCATTTAAAAGTGGCTTTTAAATGGCTTTTTGAATTTATGGATTTTTGTGCTCCAGATTTTTCTTTGCTCTGTTCCTGTACACAGCATGTAATTAATTTGACTGTAATGTCTTTGATATGGCGCCCACCAATGGTGGTGATTCTCAAAACTAAGCCAATGAGAACGATCGATAAGGAATCAAATCGATAACTAATATAAATAATGGAATGGGAATCGCTAAATTCTTATCCTTTCCCATCCCTACCAGCGTACTACTATAGCACACGAGGTTGAACACGTGTTCTTGAGGCTATTGGAGGCCTGGGTTTGTCATTCCGCCTCGACTCTCCCTGCTCTCCTGTCTGCTCTCTGTGCTCTGTCCAGTCTGATCAAGGCTAAAATCTTTAAAAATAATTTGTCACAGATATTATGTAACATTGCACTCAGTGACTCCACAACATAAAACAATGACAGAATTATGAAATCGTTCCTGTCTTGCACCTGGTGAGCCAATCAGGAAAGGCATCAGTCAGTAGTGTTTCTATTTGGATTCATGTGTGGAGGGAAGTCAAAATAGAGAGATCTATCACTATCTCTTATTACAGCCATAGAAACCCCATATAACTGTAGCTGTTGTACTGACTGCCTTTTAATATCTGCTGGTTTTTATGGGGTCTTATTACATTTGAATCCAAAAAACATACAAATCTCTATCTTTCCTCCAATAAATCCTGACCTCGCAGTGTCAGAGGAAGCTGGGACAGACCCATCTCCTTTCCCAACCCTCTTTGGTGATATTTATTGTTTCAGGTAATGAGGCAGAAAGGCCATTAAAATCCCCTGAAGGAAACTAATGTTTGGGGCTGTCAGATTTCATTGGTCAGTTCAGTTATTAACTTTGGAAAGAAACAAACACACAATAATACGTACACTTTAAAAAAGCCCCCACACACGGGCTCCAGTATTTCCTCTGTAGGGCAGGAGACTGAAAAAAATGTGGGGCGGTGGGTGGAGTCGCCCACAGTGCTGACTGCTTTGCAGGATAGGCAGGTGTTGGAGATTTCCAGGAGGGAGAAGAGTAAGCCACCAATCATCCTTCCTGCTGTACTTACAGCACTCTGCAGGGTCCTGCAGTTGGAGGCAGTGGAGTTTCCAAACCTCACAGTGATGCAGCTGGTCAGGATGCTTTCAGTGGTGTCTCGGTAGAAGAAGCACAAGATGGGCGTCCGGGGTCTCGCTCTCCTCATTTTGCAGAGGAAGTAGAGGCGTTGCTTTGCAATGTTTTACATTTAGGAGAGGCCGTCTGTGACACTGCGCACACTCAGACACAGAAGTTTGTGTCATTATCATTGCTGTCTCTTTGTGTCCAGACGGGTGAGGGCTGAGTGGAGGGCAAAGGAAATTACATCATCATTATCAGTCAACCTGTTGGCCTGACATGCAAAGTGATAGAGTCTGGAGAGGGAGGTGTGACTATCCTTTCAAAACCCTTTCTGATGATGGGGGTCAGCAGGTTTAGGGGTCTGCAGAAGTCAGTGAATCATGACGGCATGGGAGATAATATGGTGAGAGCTTTGAAGCATGTGGGGAGAGCTGCTTCACTCCAAGAGGTGTTCAGGGTGTCTGCGAGGACATCTTTGAGCTCCTTAACTTAGCAGTCAATGAAAATCAAAATGCATTTTTTTTAAAAGGTGATATGAAAGCTTGTATTCAAGCAGCTTTAATAATCTGCCTTTTTTTTTTGGCTACACAGATGGTTTGTTTGGAGGAATACATGCAGTACTGTGCAAAAGCTTTAGGCAGGTGAGACAAAATGCTGTAAGCAGAGAATGCTTTCAAAAATGGAAGTGTTAATCATTTATTTTCAGCAATCAACAAAATGCAGTGAATGAACAAAAGAGAAATCTAAATGAAATCAATATTTGGTGTGACCAGCCTTTGCCTTTTTCTAGGTACACTTGAAGGAACTCGGCTGGTGGTTGTTCCAAACATCTTGGAGAACTAACCACAGATCTTCTGTGGATGTCGGCTTCCTCACTTCTGTCTCTTTGTGTAATCCCAGACACACTCGATGATGTTGAGAGGAGGGCTCTGTGGGGGCCATACCATCACTTACAGTACTTCTTGTTCTTTTTTATGCTGAAGATAGTCCTTAATGACTTTGGCTGTATGTTTGGGGTCATTGTCCTGCTGCACAATACATCTGCAGAAATAATCAATATTTCTGAAAGCAATACACACACACACACACACACACACACACACACACACACACACACACACACACACACACACGTATATATATATATACAAAGTACAAAGTACAAAGAGAGTAAAAGGAAAGCTAATGGGACCTCCCACCCCACCGTCCTGCAGAGACAAGTGGCCACACACTGTCAGAGTGCTGCTTAATGGCCCACACTGGCACTGACCGCACCTTGTCTCTTGACCTTTGTACTGCTGGTCTTGATGAGAAGAGTACTGCTCAGTCACCTGCTGCAGAGGCAGAAAAGGGCAGCGTCTGAGGAGCACTGGAGAGAAGGAGAGGACAGCAAACTCATTGTGCTGCAACCTTCTCATAAGCACAAATCACTTTATGCATTAGTCATGATTTAATGTGAATGTTCCACAGCTGTGCTGTGAGTCAGTAAGCACACAGTCTCAGACACTGTTTGTTGAGTTATTGCTTTCGGCTTAAAGGTTGGCCAGCTCTGCCGTAGAAGGTGCAAATATAAAGTTCCATGAGTCTCCACATTAAAACAACACGGTGTTATCAAAATTTGATCTGTGTCACAGGTTTTCCAGCTGGCTGGTACATGGTTGCTGGAGGTTGCTCACAGTCTCTAGGTGAAAACGGGTGCAATGACAATATTGCACCAAAATCTCTTAGCAATTGCTTTGATCTGTCAGATGGCCATGGTTGACGGTAGTTTGAACAGCACATGCCAACTTGCTTCAGCCAACACATTTACAGCGGCACAACTTTTACTTTGAAGGTAAACAGTTTCCATTTCCTGTTTCACAGTTTCACTAACGCTCAAATAATAATTGTTGAGTGTTTGAAGACCAGTCGGTGTCTTCCAGACAAACTACAGGTGACCGTGCCAGTGAGCCAAGAAATGGCAAATAATGGTGCAACATAATTTAACAATCTGTCTATCCAGTCAAAGCACAAAACATAGTTCATACTTGCATGTATACCAAAAATAGATGGTATTCTGTCAGGAGTTCATTAAACTGGTTCATATTAAACTGAGATTTTCCATCATCTCAGATCAGATGGCAAGAAGATAATTAATGGCACCCCAGTGCCTCTGGTTCGTCACAGTGTTCCTCAAATAACACCATGTGTGCTGTTTTAATGAATAAATGTCGCTCCTCATCCATGTCTACCTGCAGCTCAGTGACAATACAGAGACTCGTGCTGTGTGCGCCCTCTCGTTCCTGCTCATTTTCTTAATTTTTCAGTCTTTCTGGTGGAGTGGAGGCCGTCCTGGAAAAACTGGTGATATAATAGAGCCTCACATCAGACCAACCAATAAAATGATGCACCAGTCTCAAAAAAGGGAGTGATTGGAGTTACGACCTGGAATCAAGAAAGTGAAAAAGTATAAAGAAAAAAAATCCTCCTTTTTATCTGATGCAGTTGCAGCTATAAAAGCTGCTGTGGAGCACCAAAGCTACATGCTGTAACCATGAATCAAAAGATGGTGTTAGGGGGAGTAAATACGAAGGTGGGGAGGTTGGTGGGGGGCATCAGGAGAGAGGTTTCATTTGTTAGAAAACTGGAGGTGTTTGCAGTAAATGCAGAGCCAAGGGGGAAGAAGACTGAAAGATATAGAAGCCAGTGCTTTAACTGTGAGTCAGAGGACAACACATCCCGACTGAACAACAACCACAACACAAACTGATGGAGTCATTAGATGGATGAAGCACTTCACCAAAAATAGGCAACTCATTTAAAAAGACTCATAATAATAAATGCAGCTATTTTTGCACGTCTCACATGTCTCACATTAAGCGTTGTACTTTTAACTTTTCATAGCAATAGAACGAAAGTGATGCATTACAGCCTGTTTCTGAACCTCAGCTGACCAAAATCAGCATCACCTTTAACTAATTCTACCTCAGGTTCAAGCTGTCACTGGAGTGGAGGCTCAGAAAACTCAGTGGATAAAGTTCAAAATTCAAATCACTGTCATTGGAGTTTTGCAGCAGTACCAGGCCGCGGTGTAATACTCTACATATGTGTGTTTATAGGAGTGTGCTCTCGCAGCTTATGAGGACCTTTAAGTGTCCCCCTGTAGGTTTCCATCTGCATGTCTGGTCTCGACATGTCTGCTGCTGATTGGTGTCCTGTTATTTTACAGCCAGGCTCTTTAGGATTATGACGTCAGCACACTGACAGCAGCAGCTGTCATGGTCTTTGACCTGGGAGGTACCCAGGTCCAAGAGAAAGCTCAGAGGGGATAGGGCCTTCTCTATTGTTGCTCCTAATCTGTGGAACAATCTTTCCCAGCACATTAGAGAGGCCCCTTCACTGTCCACTTTTAAAACACGTCTTAAAACCCATTTTTACTCTTTGGCTTATGACTATTCATTCCACCTCATTCATTTCTGTATTTTATGTATATAGGTTTAGATTCGTTATTTATAGTTGGTTTACACAGCTTTGTGTG
>NW_024582593.1:153872-163649 GCF_018398535.1 Haplochromis burtoni | reverse complement strand
TTTACATTGCTGTGCTTGAGAGCCACCATCTACCGGAACCAAATTCCCTGTATGTGTCTGCACATACTGTATACTTGGCCAATAAACACGATTCTGATTCTGATGACACAGTCTGACCCTGATTTTATTGTTTTAATCTAATGTGCTGATTTTATTGTTTTAAATGTGTTTTTTTTTAATATATATATTTTACTTATCTTATATTATTATTACTATTTTTTCTCATTTGTTTTTAACATGCTCAATGTATCATGTTTGGCATGTCAAGTGTACAGCACTTTGTGTTCAGCTGATGGCTGATCTGAAAGCGCTATATAAATAAATTGCTTGCTTGCTTGCTCCAAACCCAGTCTGGTTAGGCCTGCAGGGTTTGTAGTAAGTGCTTTTTATCTAAATAAATTATTTCCCTTTCATCGTGTGCAGCACTGAAGCAAAGCGGGTGATTTCTTTCTGTTTTTGATGAGACTTGGTTTCTGTGCTTTTTTTCCTTGGTTTGTTTTAACTTCTGCTTTGCTTGATTTGGGTTTTCTCTTTTTTGCCGCCCATTTGCTGTCCACTTGGAACATGGTTTCTTGTCCTGCTGTTGAGGAACAGCTGGAAAATTCATTAGAGAAGCAACAGAAATGAAGACTCGATTGCTGAACTTTCCATTTCTTTCCATCTTTTCCATTGGCCAAACTCATGTCTGAGTCATGCTTTTAACTCTAGATCAGGAATGAATGTGGAGAAAGCATCTCAGCAGAAGTCAGAGGGCATGGTTCGCTGAGACGAGATGTTGGCACAACATCAGATTACACACAAAAGGTCCAAATCTAATTTAGTGGCTGCAGATAAAATGTGACTCAGACATGTAGGGAGGAAATTGTTCTTTGTTGCTACAAGAGCAGAAAGGATTTAGAAACATGTAAACACAAATAAATTTCCCCAAGGATTAAAACCTATTGCCAAGTGAACGAAAACGGCAACGTCATTCAGTGTTCAGGTGCAGACAATGAATACGACACAACACCCACTTCGGAGAGTGAAAGAAAACACATGTTGGTGAAAGCGGAAAGGAAGTCCTGAGCAAGCTTTTAGAATAAAACGTATTTTTAAAATGGTTTTATTAGATATTAAACTCTACTTTGTCTTGCTTTAGTTTACAATAGTTGTCACTTTCACCTGTTGTCATGGATCACCTGATGCCCTATATCTAAAGGGGAGATTTTTCAGGATGACCACAAATTATGCAGATTTCAGATGAATAAGAAAGAAACTTTTTTTTATTGTTCTTGTTTAGTTTTTTTGTATGGAGGGAAATGTGACACAGCAAGTTTGAGTCAGCTGTGGCTCAAAGATAGATGGAGGCATCAGTCCTCCGCCAAACAGCACTTCACAGAGTTGGAATGGAAGAAGGGAACGCTTCTTCAGCTGCCTTTAAACTCATTTCATAAATCACTGAGAGAAAGCCTCACTGAAAAAAACAACAACTTTTTTTTGGTGAGTTTTTGGCATCTTGCCTGCTTTTGAATTTTGATTCTCTTGAATTCTTTTCCTTTTGCTGACTGTCTGCTTCACTTGGCAATAGTAGGAACGAAAAACTTCAAAAAACCTCAGTGAGGGATGGCCATCTGCCATCATCAGTTTGGGGTGAGGGAAGGAAGAAAACGATGAAGACACCCTGTAAAAGAGAGCCAGAAATTAAGAAGAAAATGAAAAAAAAAAACCCACACACACTCAGGGTGTCTCCTGAATCCAAACTGGGAGCTGGTTCCACAGGAGAGGGGCCTGAAAGCTGAAGGCTCTGCCTCCCATTCTGCTTTTAAATACTCTATCAACAACAAGTAAGCCTGCAGTGTGAAAGCAAAGTGCTCTAATGGAGTGATATGGTACTATAAGGTCATTACCTTAAAAGCCTTTAGTCTTATTAGAAGTTTTAGGAAAAATCCTCAAAGTACAAGAGTGAGAATCTTTCATACTGAAAATGTTGCTGCAGAAGACTTGTTGTTTCTGATCAGTTAAGTTTCACATCAGGACTTTTAAATCCTGTCAAACATAATTTGCAGGCAAGTCAGAGGACCTTAAAGTGAAAAGTCTTGCGCTCCCTCTTGCCCCCAAATAGTAATCAATACCGCTCGCTGTCAGTAGCTTTCATTCCTTCTACCTGTCTGAGCAAACAGAGCTTTCATCCACTCTCAGCCTGAATAATACACGAGGAGCACAGAAGTTAACTCGTCTTTCCTCTGGATGTCTGTGTTTATGGGGGTTTTTTTTTACTGTGAGATGTGATTAACAGTCCTCGTTTCTGAAGCCAGATGTTTTAGTGATGAAGCATCTCATTATTTATTTATATGTACTTCAGTGAATTAAACCTGAACAGGAAACTCTTCGTGACAAAATCTCTCCAGGTTGTCTGGCAGTTTAACTCAATCACACTTTTGCTGTTGTCTTTTCCTAGGAGGACGATCCATTTGCGTGGAAGAATGTTCTCATTTTACTTGGATTTGTGTTTGGGACAGTTTTTCTCCACACTTAAACCAGTAAAATGAAGCAGCTGGTGAAAATCCCATCTGCTCTCAGTTTTTCTGATGTTTTCTCCAGTTGCCATGGTTATTTGTCGTGCTGAAAACAATGACACTAACTTTGATGTCTACAGCTCCTGAACAAACATCTGTGTCAAAGCCAAAGCAAGCCTCCACACTTGTAACCACCTTTAAATGTCTCTCAGCACTAATAGCTTTAGTTATTTCGAAGCACTTTCTAAAGTAACTTTAATTTCAGCGATTTCCCTTTATTTTGGTAGGACAATGGGAAATAGGTGCAGTGATTTGTGATTTTTTAACCTGTTTGTTGAGCGCAATGTTATCTGCTTTAGATTATTCTCTCATCTTTCACAACTCTGGTTTGTTCTAAAATCTTTATTAATGTAAAATTCTCACACAGGTTTCAGCCCTATGTCTGAATCGATCCCAGACTCTCTCCCTTTTTATATTTTTCCCACCTGTGTGAAACAGCGGGTTGTAAAAACACAGCAGAAGATACAAACAGTAGTGACTAGTAAACTACAAGACAGTGATCTATTTTACTCTAGTGTATTTTACTCATTCAGGAGTGCGTAAGAGCATCATTTTTTCATACTTCTATAACATCTGTTTTTTTAATCTGCTTTGGCAGAAGCAAAATTGGACATGGAATAGATAAACTGATTCCCAGAGTTTTACAATAAGACTGCTAAAAGGCTAGAAAACAGAAACACTCACAGAGGATAAGCCATAGATGGATAGCACTGTGTGTGAGCAGGTAGGGTTGTAGGACCGGGACCGGGAAGGGTAAGGTGATAAATGGAAGGAAATGGGGCCGAGAGCAGCTGGAAGACCCTTCAACCAAAGCCTGTTACACCCTCTGACTTCCACACTCACCGGTTTCTACTACCAAATCAAATCAAATCTAAAATAAAATGTGAATGAAGAGGGAAATTCGTTGAACATGGTGGCAAGCTTTTACTGCAGTAAATTAATTTTTGCCATGCTCCTTGTCATTTGACAGGTTACAAAGAGACTGACAATACTGTGTGAATTTCTATGATTTTTCCAGATTTGCATACTGAGAGGTTTCTGATGGAGGACATTTGACGGGCAGTTTTACCCCCACACACACTTTGAAATGTAATAGAAGGACCTTCCTGATTGAGTCCCACACTGCGCCTGCATGGGATTTCCTCCAGCGTAAGTGGCTCTAACATGGAGGCTCAATCATCCTCAGCTACCGTCAAGAGTCACGGAGGTCATCTTTCCTGCAGTAATGAGCTCCCTCGCCTGCTCTCCGCTGACATCAGATCGTCTCCTCCCGCATTTCTTCACCATCCTTTTTTTCTGCATTTTCTTTCAGCTTCCATTAACTCGTGTCTTTTCACGTCTCTCCTCAACATTCATGTCTGCTGTCCATTTCTTCCCTTTAATGTTGCCTGTCTTTGTTGCCTATTGCTTCAATGTAACTGGATGAATTCTGATGGGCAAAGGACAGGAAAAATCAGAGCAGAAAGGTTGTTTCCAGCAGTGTTGGTATTTGATAATTATCTTCCAAGGTTTATAAAGGGGGTGACATGAGCACAACAAGACTTCATGGAATATAACACAAGGGGGGGCAGCAAGGGGAAAAGCCAGTATGTGTGAAATAATAAAGGAATCTTTATATACAGGACAAATTAGATCCCCATGTAGATCAACCTCATCATTCATGTAAAAAGTGAGCTGAAATCAGTTTGAAATTGTCACTGCATGCTCGATGATAAAATCAAATGAAAATTTAAAACGTTTCTGAAACAAAGCTGCATATAATTATCACTTCAAGACTGACCAACAGAAAGGATAGCAGACAGCAGCTCTGATCTCCTGTTAAGTCGCTGACCTTCTGGGTGAGCGATTAAAGACTTATTAGGTGGAACTAAAGCAAAACACTGCTGTTCCCAAGATGGCATCTAAACAGGATAACCAGCAAGTCTGAATCGAATTTCACTGTTGTTAATTTAACCTAGCCCTGCATCAGACTGGTAACCAGTCCAGAGTGTCTGTTTCTCCTATATTGACTTCCCTTTGTAGACTCCCTCTTAAATCCAAAATTGAATTCAAAATCCTGCTCATCACATATAGGGTCTTAAATAATCAGGCCCCATCTTATCTTAGGGACCTTACAGTACCGTATCACCCCATTAGAGCACTTAGCTCTTGCACTGCAGGCTTACTTGTTGTTCCTACAGTATTTGTCATGAACCGGCTGTGGCACGCAGGATGTAGGACCCAAAATACAGGACACTCAGACAGAAGAGTAAACTCAAAGAGGGTGCTTTTATTGCAGTAGCAGAAAAAACTCCATAAATGATAAACTTGCAAAAACCAAAACTAAACTAGAAACTTATACCAAACACAAGGAAAACTGGAACCAAGGCGCACAGAGGCAAAAACCACACAGCATGAGGGGACGACGCAACAGAGAACAAAGGAAAACACAGGGCTTATATACACAGGGGAGTAATCAGGGAATGGAAAAAATTACAATCTCAGGAAAAACCAGTTCTTTAACAGCAGTAACAGTCTTAACGGAAACAGTCTCGGAGCCGGCATTAACTCTGTGTTATTATATTCCTGGGCTCGGAAGGAACATGAAAAAGACCTTTAAAATCAATGGAGCCGGAAAACGTGGCCTGGGAAGAAATAGTCTCTGAATCTACGATTTCTATTTTGACAAAACCTGAGTTAGTTGTCATAGAGTTCATTGGCTCAGGGTTGCCTCAGGGTTTGTAAGTCCAGGCTCGGAAGGAGCTAAATGAACACGTCTTTCTGACTCACGGCATCTGTTGATGACTGCCAGTGGCGTGAACGTCGCTTCCTCCTGGAAGAAGGAGTGGGAGCAGCAGGGAAAGCTGTTGGTGATGTGGAGTTCTGATGTGGCTGCTCCTACTGAGGTGTGGAGATGCTAGGTGGAACAATTATTACTCCCAGTGCTTTGTAAAAAGCCTGTGCTGGCATGAGCTGGCTGTTCGTGGGCTGAGCGTGCGTAAAATAGTCACTTTTAGGGCAGACCAGAAATCAATCGCTGTAGCTCGCTAGCTAAAGCGCAACGATACTCCTCCACAGGAAAATCAAGCCACTGGTTGCATAGCTGATCCATGGAGTGAATGAGGTCCTCCCGGAGCTCTTCAGATGGAGCGAGAACTGCTGGGTCTGTAGTGTGGTCGTGTCATTCTGTCATGAACCGGCTGTGGCACGCAGGATGTAGGATCCAAAACGCAGGACACTCAGACGGAAGAGTAAACTCAAAGAGGTTGCTGTTATTCCAGTAGCAGAAAAAACTCCATAAACGATAAACTTGCAAAAACCAAAACTAAACTAGAAACCTATACTAAACACTAAGAAAACTGGAACCAAGACGCACAGAGAGAAAACCACACAGCATGAGGGGACGACGCAACAGAGAACAAAGAAAAACACAGGGCTTATATACACAGGGGAGTAATCAGGGAATGGAAAACAGGAGGGAGACACAGCTGGGAGAAATTAGGGCTAACGAGACAGGGGAAGCAAAACTGAATACACTCACATGAGACAACGTAAAACAGGAAACAGGAAAAAATCACAAGGAAACTGACTTGACATTGAACTCAACAGATAGACTAACGGGCAGATGAAGGCTGTGTCCGAATTCAGGGGAAGTATGCTTAAAATGCCATGTTTGGATGCAATGACGTCACAGCAACGTGACGAAGGCTGTCCGAATTCAAAGAGTACTCAAAATGTGGCAACAAATGCGTCCTACTTTGCCCCGAATTTTACGGATTGGTCCCAAATTATAATTCGTGTCCTACTATATCCCAGGATTCATTGCGGTATCGCATAAATTCTGAACCAGAAGAAGAATTTTTGAGCAGAACAATGGCGGGCGAATCGGGCGTGACAGCGGGAGAGGTACTTGGAAACCTGGTGTTACAAAATTGAACCCTCGTAGTGGTTCTGTTGGTAGTCTCTGGCAGAGGTGGGACCAAGTCATTGTTTTGCAAGTCTCAAGTAAGTCTCAAGTCTTTATCCTCAAGTCTCAAGTCAAGTCTCAAGTAATGTCAGGCAAGTCAGAGTCGAGTCTCAAGTCATTGGTGTAAAAGTCCGAGTAAAGTCACAAGTCTGACATTTTGAATTTCAAGTCCTTTCGAGTCTTTAAAAAAATGAAAAAATTATGTTGCAGTTATGCTAAATGTAAATATTAGACCATGTAATTTTTAAATCTGTGTTTTTCTCAACACATGACGAAATAGTGAACTTAGAAAATATACACAAATTGTGAAATTGCACCTCTTTAAAATGCAGCTCAATTAAACTTAGCTCCTAGAATAATTTTCACCGACGGTTCTGAGATAAGCTGCATGTTATTCTTGGATGCGGTTGTAGGGCCGGCTTTAAAATCGCATGACAAAAATATCATACACATTAAAAAAAACTGTATCATTAACGTAGCCTGGACAACATTTGCTAGTTAGATGAAGTCAGCTATCTCATTGTAGCATATTTATATGCATATTTATAATCATACAGTTCTTGGAGTGAATGCATACACTCATGAAGTTTAGTAACTTCAGGTCACTGCAACAAGCCCAGGTACAGTTTACCGACGGATGGGTGCAGGACCTTGAAATGCACCGTGTAGAACGAAAGACCATCGTACGTATCATAAGTTTACCAGTCTCACAAATCGTCGTCATAAATACACATTCGTTAACCGTTTATTAATAGGACCTTTGAGCTCAATGGTAAGTAAGCAGTGGAAATAATTTCTGGTACGCGTTACAGAAACGTAGCAGTGACAATAATATTGTATGCTGTAATCGCACTGGGCAATTGGTGATACAAAAACCTGTTTTACCCTGTGAATAAAAGTATATGTTTTTGTCAATGTACCATAATAACAGAAGCGAAACGCAATATTGTGTCAGGACAATTCACTATTTATGCACAATAAATAAAGGAGCATAGCGCGACAATTTCTGTTCAGCGCCAGACTTGCTTGTAACCTATATCACCAATTATGTTATGAAAAATGACGTATTAACTACTAAAAAACACTGACCTTCGTGGAAATGCTTGGAGCAGACTAACCTGTGAGCTGGAGTGTTCTGGGACGTTATATTTGGTCTTCGAATGGCTGCAATCCAGGCCATCCGTCGCCTCTTTGTTACTTTGGAAACATGGCTCGAACAATTTCTCTTCAACGACGTAATCTGATAACAACCGATCTCTTTACCCGTCGGCTTCCTGTGGCTGTCATGTGACCGGCTATTGCAGTTAATAATACAACAGCTTCTTGACATTTTTGTGTTTCTTTTTATCGCTGTGTAACTGATTTCAATTGAAAGCCTGCGTGCGCTAGTACCTCTTGCCACGAGTTCCCAGAATCCTTTGCGGTTTTACCCCTGAATGACGTCACATTTTCAATCTCTATATAATATGCATGTTAAATTTTATATTTGGGGTGAAATATCAAGTCTTTTCAAGTAAACCGGTTCAAGTCCAATTCAAGTCCCAGGTCATTGGTGTAAAAGTCCAAGTCAAGTCACAAGTATTAGAACATTTTTTTAAAGTCAAGTCTAAAGTCATAAAATTAATGACTCGAGTCCAAGTCATGTGACTCGAGTCCACACCTCTGGTCTCTGGGCATATGCCTATGGTTAGCTTATAATTTATAGAATCTCCATGAAAGATTGCACGTGAAGTAGTATGGTGGCTCCAGCAGTTTGTCATGCATTGCCACTTACATATTGCCACTTACGACTCTCCTCATCAAATTGCGAGGCAAAAATGACCACCTCTGGTGTGAAGAAGTCTGCCACTGTGGCATGGAGGTACAAGAACAAACCAGACGGTATTCCCCTGGTGTTCTGCTGTGCAAACGTTTGGATTTAGGGATTAACATAGTTGCCAAGGTTTCAGTCTTCTCTTATTTTTCGGGTGTGATCAGGACTATCCTGGAGAAGATGGGCCTGCAGGGGACAGTCACCCCCTTACAGCCAAGAAAAAAGTGGGATAACCTAAAGTCAAAATACAAAGTATGTTGCTCTCAAGAAGATAAGTCATGAGGACACAAGTTAGTAAATGTACACCTACTAAGAGTTGTGGTAGTGTTATCATTTGTCAACTGTCCTTTTTTTTTAATTTCCCCTGCCTTTAGGATTGCAAGTATCCAGGGTCAGGAGAGGGTGTAAGTGGGAAGCCCACTGCTGCCACTTGGCCCTGGTTTGCCAGTATAGGCTTTTAAGGCCTACAAGTAAAAAACTACATTTTCCACAAAAATGACGTCATTTTCGGTTTCGGGCAGGTAATAGCAGACATGCGATCGTTCGCGCTGATGTCTATTTCAATGTGGGAAGTGTTACGAACAGCTGATCGGATCGGCAAAGCGTGTTTCTGGAATATTATGTTTTTGTTCCTGCAAGCGCTTTTAATGCAATTTTTGCAAAGCTATGTGTGGAAGGAAACCATGACCTAGGACAAGCTGATGGCATAAGATGTAAGTACAACTCCACCGGTTTCATATGCAAAAAAAATTATTGCGCTAGCTTACGTGGTTCCGGTTCTACAGGAATTTAAAAATAGTTACGCAAAATGGAGCATGCCCGCTACGACCAGCTGAGTGACCTGTTCCTGGACCATTCCTTTCACAACTCCAAAAAATACCAGGACGTCTCTGGCAGTGTTGCTGGATCTGCTGAAGACAGATCACACATGGATGGAGTGCTGCAATTGTGACCTGCGGTTTGGTCACAGGGTGGTCTGCAAAGAGAACTTTAGGATGCTTCCTCCCACTGTCCACTGCAACATCCATCTACAGGTTTGCAGGGCTGGCTCTATCGACGGCTGCCACACCACTAAGATGTCAGAGATATGCAAGCAGGAGATGGTGGATGCTATATTACTACTAGTATAATACTTGTGACTCTGTAGCAGACAACAGTTTGACAAAGTGCTATATGCCACCGGAAAACAGATTCCTACACAAATTTTCACTTGCCTGTTAACAGTAGTCGTGGTCTAGTTGCACCTCCTCCAGGGCTGACACCTCAGATGACAGTTGGTCCCGCCAAGGAGCACCACTAACTGCCTCTAAATCAGCCTTCCCCTCCTCATCCATCTTCCTCAGGCTCATCCACTGGGGCCACGATGTCACCAGCACTGAGGCAGATGTTGTGGAGGATGGCCAATGCCGTCACAACCTTTAGCGGTTACAACACACATGTGTCTGTGTGTATATATATATATA
>NW_024582593.1:126242-129800 GCF_018398535.1 Haplochromis burtoni | reverse complement strand
GCAGTTCATCTAAACAAAGGGCACTTAGACTAGAACAGACGCAACTACGTTAATCCTACCATAAAACAATAAGACACGGTATGACCTCTCATGCTCCCAAAGTGCTGTCTAATACACACAAAGTTTGCAGACTATCAAGGATCAAAACCTCTACCAATCTACAACTAATTACAAAACTCTAAGCATATATAAGTAAATATTTCTAAGCATAAATGACAATCAACAATACAAACTCTAACAAACTACACACCCCAAACACGCTAAACATCATAAATCTCTCACATCTCAAAACTCGCTCTCTCTCTTTTTCTGCCATCTTTCTTTCTCTCTCTCTCTCCCTCTCTCTCTCTCTCTCTCTCTCGCCATCACTCCTAAAACTTCCCCCTCTTTCTAAACAACCAAATGTCATGTTGCCATATAGTTTTCCCTGGTTTTACGTGGCCTATCAACACAATTTAAAAACTGGTATATATCACCTTGTTGCTTTATCATCTTGAACTCTTATTCCTCCTCAGTCAAACACCAGCGCTAATGCAATTGTTTTGCCCCTGAGCTCCAGGTGTTGTTCTAGAAAGTGATTGCCGTCCACGGGAGCGCGCAACTGCTTAAAGCTGTAGCGCCCAGATTACTTACAGCTACTTACCGCACTGATATAAGGTGCGGTAAGCTGAACACAGCTTCAACCGTCTGTTTGTCGAAAAATAGTAACGCGACCGCACCGCATTTTCTTGTTAGTAACGGTAACAGCGTTGTAACAATAGGAATAGTAATTAGTTAGATTACTTGTTACTGAAAAAAGTAACGCCATTATTCCCATTACTGTTTAGGACTGACACTATTTTATTTCATTCTTCTCCTTTCTGGCAGTCTGCTGTTCAAGTTGTTCACTGACACAACTATTTATTCAACTGGTGAATCCAAGTTGAATAAATATTCAAAAAGTCTTAAAAATGTGAAGCGCACACTGATGTATCAATATCTGTCCCGTGTTGATATGCAGTAGATGAACAGCAAAGACTTCAGTAGGTGATTTCACTCATGAGTTCATCAGTGTGTCCTCGCTCTGAGTACTAATCAGTGGAATCACCTGCAGCTCAGTAACAACTGCCATAAAAGCCTTGGTAGATGCATGCTGGTAGCCTGAGGTGATTCCTGTGGCGGTTTCTCGAGTCTGAAATGTTAGCGAGCACTTGTGTGAAATAGAACCGGAGCCTGTGGTGGTTAGAGGCCTTTTAAAACGTGGGTACGAGATTGAAGCGCGTCTCAGTCTGTGTCAATCAGATCACCAAATAGTTGTTGTTATTTTTTTTTAACTAATTCTGAAAATCTTTTAAAGGCTCTTTTCTGACCTTGGGATTTTGTTACCTTAATGACTAAAAGAAACACAAGTTGAACACAAGTTCTTTATAACTTGGCTTTTCTCTTTAATTTTCTACTCCTGACTTGTAAATTCTATGGTGTTTCCCTATCTCCAACTTGTAACCCCATGTGATGTCTGTGTTATGTGTGTAAGGTCGGGGGGGTCCCATTTTCACTGCAACCTGCTTGTGACAAATAAAGCTTGATTGATTGTTATATTGTGCATACTCTGATTTTGGTATTTAATTGCTTGTTATGTGTCCTTGAGTGCCCTAAAAGGCACCTATAACTCAAATTTAATAATAGGTTTTTTGGTGAATTTCTTGTGCATAACTGTATGTCATAACTGTAGGTGTGTGCCAGGGAGAGCTGTAGATCCCAAAACAAAGGACTCAAAATCACAGCTTTAATGCTGGAAAAACAGGCAACAAAGGGCAAAAGACCCAACTAAAAAGGTCAAAAACACAAAATAAACAGATTCACTGACAGGAAGGCAAACAAACGGACAGAACCACTACCTACAGTGAAGGTGAACACAGGGGAACACAGACAATATACACACAGAGGATAACGAGGGGAACACAGCTGACACTAATCAGATTGATGAGACATGGGAAGATGGAAACTATCAAAGTAAAGCAGAAACTAACACCGAGACACAGACTAATTCTATGTCCCAATTCCGAATTTGAAGGATGGGTCGAGTGTATCCTTCGTGGCCCAACATATCACAGAATTCATAGCGTGGCCCAGCCAATTCCAGTTTCCAGCAATGGCGGCAGCTACTTAGTTGTAATTTTACTTTTATAACTCTTTTCAATAAATATCTGTTCGGTTTATCAAGACATCCCATATTTGCAAAAGTGCTCCAATGTTTTCGGAGATATCTGTTATTCACCAGCTCGATAGCTGACCAGATGCTGAAGGCTAACTAGAGCAGGCGAGAACACCAGACTCCCAGCACATCGCTTTCAGACAATACTCAGTTTAAACACGATATATAAGTCACTTAAAAATGTTACTGTTTGGCTTTTTTCAGTGTTTTATTTGTTCCTGACTAAATTGGTTTGGCTGAGGTTAAACTTGTAGTTTTCACACAGCTGAATAAACGTCAAACAGAAAACTGATTAAACAGAAGTGTGAGATGGTCGAGAATTTACTCCAATGTCCTGTTATATTTTTGATAGCAAGGAGCAGATGGCTGAGTTTATTAAACTCCACTGAGATAGCTGGTGACCCAAATCTGAAGGCCAGGCTGTCTAATTTCACAGCCTTGCACTTCCGGCGTTCTTGGTCTTCCAGCCCACGTAGACTGCAAAGGCCAGGTCCTCCGAAGGATGCAGCCCCTAAATTGGAACATAGTCCCACGACACATGAACTTAACACTAGGACTGGGAGTAACCCGACAAGGAGACACAACAGACCGGGGAGACAGAAGGGAACATAAACCACGGGGACAAGACAGAGACAAACACAAAGACAAGAGTGACTGAACGTGGAAAACTAACACCAGAAAATAGAAATACTACACAAAGCACACAAGCATAAGAACCAAAAACAGGAACATAAACTAAACTTTTAAATATGACAGAATCTACATGTCCAAATAGATAAACACCAGGTCACAGACCCAGGACCGTGACACAGTTTGGAGCCTCCATGTTTGTTTGTTTGTTTTGTTTTGTTTTTCAAAAAATGTATTTATTGATTTTCCAAATGTGTTAAACAAAGTAGAAAGAAAAAAGTAAAAAAATAAATAATAATACTATAATACTACTACTTCTACTACTACCACTACTAATAATAATAATACATGCTCTCCATGTATAGCAGGAGTGCATATACACACATACTGATATATACGCACACCCATCTGAATACACCCTTGTATTAAAAAAAACAAAATTGGGAACTGAATGCTGAATGAACAGCTACAACGCAGTTAGACAATAGGCTTTAAGTTTGTTACACCAGGGCTGCAGGAGTTTAGTCCAAAGACTCCAAGTCAGTTAAAAAAGCATCCAACAAAACGGCTGTCACAGTGAGCTGTGTCCTCCTCTGCTTCAGGCAGTCCGACATCCACATCTCCATCTCCTACTCTTCCACTGAACAGTCCCGCACATGCAGGCTCCCAAGGCTTTCTTCAAAAACAACAAAAGCACATCTCCCGTACAAATTAAATATGTGTGTGTGTGTGTG
>NW_024582593.1:101921-126220 GCF_018398535.1 Haplochromis burtoni | reverse complement strand
GGGTTGGTGAACTTCTCAGTGGGCTTTCAGTGGGGAAAATCCCTAAAATACGTAGTTTTAGGACATGGATTCATCTTAACACTCTTTCCAAAACCTTTGGATTTCTGAACATTCCCATAGGCAATGCATCAGTGTGCCTTTGTCCCTGGATTTAACACATATGTCCGGAATATTAGGATCAAATTTGTTTAACAATATTAGAGTGACATATCTTCTCATTGGCCATTCATATTGGATTAGCTTGGGTGGGTGTTAATAGAGTGTGTTTGGGATTTCAGGCAGGCTCTCTGCCTCTGTGGGTATTCTAAATTTTAAGTCTTGACACCATAAAAGTCTTTTGTTTTCTGAGGATGTTTGAGAGCTGTCTCTGAGGTTACTATAAAAGCGGATATTAAGCCCTTCTTCAAGTACTGGTTTATTGCCATGTCCAATAATGAGGTTAGAATGGGCAGTGTTAGAGATTTTTGAGTTTTTAGTCTCCACGTTTGATCTATCATCCAATGCATAGTGGCTCTGAAAGAAAAAGACAAAGAAAAAGTTTTTCCTGTCCAATATCTGCCATTTACAATCCTATGTGAGCCCAATAACACTGGATGCTTCACAGCTAGCAGGCTACATTAGCCTCCTACACTGTGGACATTAAAGGTCAGTACAGTCAGCACTATTTGTTTGATTTATGGCACAGATTCACTCATTCAAGTTTGCCCACCCTGAACTTGACACAAACCGGACTGCCAATCGCTGTAGATCCATTACAGTTATTAAATTCTATCCGTTTTCTTGGGCCAATCTCTGTTTTTAAGTGCTGCTGCTGATACGTTGGTGTGACGGGGCATCGAGAGAAGCTTTTATTAGCAAATGACAGCTTGAAATATTTCCAGTGACAAAATAGTGAAGTGTAGCTTTCTGATGGAAAGAAATTGAGTGTCAGAAAATAAAAGGTATCATCTTTGCACTCACCTGGGCCCCATCAATCATGACCACGAGTTTGTGAGAGAGAGCGGGAGGGGAGGTGTGCAACATCTAATTCATCTAAATCTTCACATTTTGACAAGTGTAAGTGCCCCTGTCCCGGAGAATAAAACCACACACCCATCGATCTACCTGCCTCCTCACACACTTGCTTTCACCCTCCGTTTACTGACGTGACAGGATTTAAAACCTGTGTCGTCAAAGCAATATCCCCCGCAGCTACACATTACACATCTGCAGGCAGGGAGCAGGTGTGCTTGTAGATTGTTCTTGATTGAAGTACAGCTGTTATTACTTTTTTTTTGTTTTAATCTTTATTCTACGGACCTATCGATCCTTACCGTGCTGCTGTATGTGTTTTTGAGTTCAGTCTGGACATAAACGACCACATTAAATCAGTTTTATTCATAAATCGCAGGTAATGTTACACGTAAGCAGAGCAGAGACGTATCTGACATGACTGTTACTGATTATTAGATTCAAAAAAATGGTCAATGGTCATTTCCAGGTCAAATCACAGAATTTCAAACAGCTAGAGGAACATGGAAAAGATTTTCTCCCATGGAAAACATCCCATTCGACTTGAATGAACACGATCCATGGAGCCTCAACTTGACCGTCCAGTGCCAGACGGCACCCGGAGGTGTCGATGCCCTAATGAGGGGGTGTTACATTCAATTCAATTCTGTTTTATTTATACAATGCCAAATCACAACAACAGTCGCTTCAAGGTGCTTTATATCGTAAGGTGGACCCTACAATAATGGTAAATGGTAAATGGCCTGCATTTGTATAGCGCTTTACTCAGTCCCTGAGCTACAGCCACCCATAATAATACAGTGAAAAACCCAACAATCATACGACCCACTATGAACAAGCACTTTGGCGACAGTGGGAGGGATAAACACCCTTCAACAGGAAGAAACCTCTGACAGAACCGGGGGGGGGGGGGGGGCATTGCCGGGACCGTTTGTCGGTGAGAGGAGGAAGACACGATTGTCATGAGCCTGGGCCATGTTGGCCCAGCATTCTTAGTTTTCGTGTGTTTTGTGTTTTGTTCTTTATTTATGCCTTGGTTTCTAGGTTGCTCTGTTAAGATGTCCCTTATTTGATTACCCCCTGTGTGCACCTCTGTGTATCTCTAGATCAGGGGTGTCAAACTCAAAACACAGTGGGCCAAAATTCAAAACTGGAACAAAGTCGCGGGCTAATGTTAATATTTATTGAAATATATTTATTCCTCCAGATATAAGAATGAATCTTTTCTTATGGACTCAAACACGTTTTGCTGAAAAACTGAATATGGAACAAGCAAAGCTTAATACTAAACAATATATATATTAGCTGTATAATACCAGTAGGCCAGCTCTAATAGTAATTTGGTATGGCTTCGCGGCCAAATGTAATTAGGCTGCGGGCCAAATTTGGCCCGCGGGCCAGAGTTTGACACCTTGTCTTAGACCTCGTCTCTCTTTGTGTTTTATTTCATGCTTTCCCCAGCCCGTCATGTCGTGCACTCGCTCCTCCTGTCCGAACCTCTGTACTTCCTGTTTTACTTTGCCCGTCTCCCGTCAGTGTTGCGTTCACTCCTGCCGTGTCTTGTTATGATTATCAGTGTCACCTGTGTTCCCCGTGTGCTCCCACTTCCCTCGTTAACCCTCTGTGTATTTATGTGTCACGGTTCTGGGTCATGTTGACCCAGCTTTCTGTTTTTCATGCTTTGGTGTTTTTCTAGATTATGATTTATGATTTGATTAATCAGTGATACTGTTTTGATTATGATTATTATTTAGTAGGCTTTGGTCAGTGTCAAGTCTGTCTCTCTCTGTCTAGTCCGTGTCTTAGTAAAGTGTGTTTTGTTTCCTGTTTTACTTTGAAGGTTCTTGTTCCTGTCTGATGTCAGTGTTCCGGCTTTGCTCTCCCTGTCTCGTTAGGTCTTATTTCTCCCAGCTGTGTTCCCCTTCTGTCTCTAATTCCTTGATGACTCCCTCAGTGTATTTAAGCCCAGTGTGTCTTTGTGTCAGTGTCGCGTCGTTAACGTCTGTTCACCCTCAACAAGCTGTGTGTTTTGCCTCCGTGTTTCGTCTCCAGCTCCAGTTCAGTATTTCTGCTACAGTGTTTTAGTCCACCAGCGTTTTTGTTTGTCTTTTGGTGAGTTTAGTTTAGTAAGAGGTTTTTCCCAGCAATAAAGCTGCGCTTTAAGTTTTACTTCTGTGTCTGAGTCCTGCATTTTGGATCCACCACTCCTGCTTACCTGCCTGCCACACAGCGATTCATGACATTATGTCTGCGTCTCCCTCAGTTCAGTGTCGCGTTCTCCCTCATGACTGTGTGCCCCTCCGTGTGTTTCCTCGTGAGTCAGTTCCTTAGTACTTCCCAGTTTAGTTTCATGTTGTTTTGTATCGCCTTTATCCTCTGTCAGCAATAAAGCTGTATTTTGAGTTCAGTCTTGTTTTCCCGTGAGTTTGCGTTTGGGTCCTCTCCTGCCTGCACACAGCCTGATCATGACAAGGATAAAAGACATGCTGTGGAAGAGACCCAGAGATTAATTGTATTTTAAAGTGCAGGGTGGAGTTATTGATGTGATCACAGTCTCTCTGCACGTGTGCACGAAGCGCTGCTCCTCCTGTAGGACATGGAGTAGGGTCATTTAGCACCTTCAGGTGACTGTTGTTGTGATTTGGCGTTGTGTAAATAAAACTGAATTGAACTGAACTGAATTTGGACACAGCTCCTGGATTTCACTGCATCTTTTTTACCTTTGGTGATTGGACTGTGTGATGCAATACACAAGTCATGTGGATGCATAATAATGAAGTAAAACATAAAATTAAACATTTACGGCTTCAAGGATCTTTAATGCACAGAACAAAGCCGTGCTGGAAGTGAGTCTTTATGGAAATGATATCTTTGGTGTATGTTTACATCTAAATCTCAGCATAATCACGTGAATAAGCTGTCAGCTGAACTTGTACATCATCATCAAGTGTTGACTGCAAGTGTCACCAGACCCCTCTTCCTCTCCCAGCATCCCTCCATCCCGTTGTTATCTGTCTTAATCCATCATCCATCCACCACCCAGCAGTCTTTGGCTGTCAGGAGCTGTTGGATAACGTGTTAACACTCATGCACAAACGTGCATATGCAAACACACACACCTGCTCTTATGCTATCATTTTGGGTAACATGATTGTCTCAGGCTTTTTTTAGGCAACCATAGAGCGTGACAGATGTTCCAGAAGTAAAAAGCCCAATAATTCTGATTATGAGCCCATCCAAAGTAGAAGTACAGCAAGCTACGACTGTGAAATGACAAGTCTGCGTGGAAGCAACGTTATTTTAGCAAAAAGAGTTTTAGATGTGGCAGAAAAGAGTTCCTCTACCCCAAATCCTAAATTAGACTGATTCGTGGCGGTCACTGTGACCATGGAAATGTTTAAACCATGAACATGAACACTTTATCTTTTTTCCCCCCCATTTTTAAGATTTAGTTTTGGACAGGTTTGCCTTTATTTTGGAGCCTACTTGTGCCCCTGGGTTTGAGCACAGGTAGGTTCAAACCGAATCACTTCCAGTATGGGTCACCTGCTCAGCTAATCAGCTGCACCCGCCCCTCCACAGTCCACAAACAAGGTTCAAGGGAAAGGACAAAGATCCTGGGTGAACTGATGAGGCAATGACAGGTCAAGGATTGAATTTACTTTCCTTTCTTATTTTATTTTTCCAACCTCAAAAAATCCTTTCAGTCCTTATTTTTATTTGAATTAGCCCATTAACTTCAGTTAGCCAAGTCTTTAGTCTAATTAAGTTTCACTTTCCTGAACTTTGTTTGGTTCCAAAATATTTAAAGTTATTATTGAAATCTGCACAGGGCCATTTATTAAACGAGTCTTCAGTAAGATTCAACTACTTCAAATACTGATTATTTTCTCACAGAGCTTGATTTAATCAGGGAATCAACGATGTCACCTCCTGCTGGACTTCAGACAAAATTCAGGTTTAAGACACAGGTTTCACTTTTCAGATCCGAGTCTGTGGAGGGAATCCAGGCTCTTTACACTGAGATGTTGAACAAGAGAGATAATGACACCAAACTAATGAGGATGTGTTAAAGAATAATTTGTGGAGGAGATTGGCAACTGGAGTGCCACACTGCTTCTCTAAAGATTTGTGCTTTTCTGTCTGCCGGGACTTTCAAAGCTCTTAAAAAGAAAAATGTGGTCAAAATGAAGAGAGCAGATCGACTTGGACTCTTCTTATTGTCCCTTTCCTTTTATCTGTCCCATAATGTACGCCATCAACCCAGCCTTTCTAATTTTTACTCCGCTTTCATCTTGTTTATCCCCCACATGTCCTGCCTTCACACCGCCACCTCCTTTTTTTCTGTCTGTCATGTTTTCCTCTGCACCTCCTCCGTGATCTCACTCCATCCTCTTTCTTTCTTTTTTTTTAACATTATCATTCCATTTATTGGTTTTTGTCCTTCACACTTTCTTTTGTGCTGTGAGCGTCTTGCCTGTTGAAAACAAGTCACAGTGGGTAAGGTCATTAGACAAGATGGATGTGTTTGGAAGTGGATGTGGCTGTCTGTGCCGATGACTTTGGGGCCCTCGAGCCAAAACACCAGCATGACTCATCTCTTGTCTTTATCTATCCTAAATTCAGCCGAAAACACAACGGCCCGAAGAGCCCGAAGAGCCCGAGAACCCCGTTAGTGACCCCTGGAGGATAGGCTGCTCGTCACAGCACATTAAATGACAGTAAATGTATACATAAGAAATCTCGTTCTTTTTTTTTGTAACATTGACGATTAATGTGACTACAGTGGTGCCACTCGGGACAGTATGAACTTGTCTTTTACTTTGGAGTTTATTGTTTCTATTGTTGTAATGCAACATAAATCCCCTGCTAATCAGCTTGTTTGTTGTATCGTTTGAGATTATGATCAGGAATGAATCCACTCATAGCTGCTACTGCTGTGGCATCTTTTATACACCGGGCAGACATAACATTATGACCACTGACAGGTGAAGTGAATAACACTGTTATCCAACAGCTCCCAACAGCCAAAGACTGCTGGGTGGTGGACTGATGATTGATGAAGACGGATAACAACAGGATGGAGGGATGCTGGGAGAGGAAGAGTAGTCTGGTGACACTTGCAGTCAACACTTGATGATGATGCACACGTTAAGCTGACAGCTTATTCATGTTATTATGCTGAGATTTAGATACTAAAACTCTTTATCACATATGTTCGTGGGTGGGATGTAGCAGGGATTAGGGAAACATTTGACCTCAAAGTTGATGTTAGAATCAGGAAAAAACAAAAAATTTGTGAGGATTTGAGATGTTGTGCTGGGAAACCTTGGAAATCGGCCATGCATGAAGCAGAAATGATTCACAAACAGTTTGAGGAGCAAATCAATGACTTGTCCTCCAGGATTCCTGGATCTCAATCTAGTCGAGCATCTGTGGGACGTGCTGGAACCTAACCCTATAGAGGCCCACCTCACAGCTTACAGGAAGGAGGCTCTGTAGTTTAGATCGTGGTGCAGATACCACAGCGCACCTTCAGAGATCTAGTGGCACTCATATCTCGATGGGTTTGTGGATTTTAGCTGTGTATGAAAATCCAAAGATGACACTTGCCTATTACCCTCACATGATAATGACAAACAGACACAGTGAGGGGTGTGTCTCTCTAAGCTTCAGCTCTGGCTGAAAGTGGCCTGTTTATAGATGGATGCTTCATTCAGTCATCTGCAACATATTTTTTTCCAGGAAGTTGTTTTGCTGGAACTTTCTCAGATGTCCAAGGTAGCGTGAGTAGTTGTTCAATAGAACAAACATGGAAACAGTTTTTGCCTGACAGTTGTGGACCTTTACAGTACAAACCTTTGCAATTATATCCAGTGTGTGTGTGTGTGTGTGTGTGAACAGCGGAGGCATTTTTAAATCATTTTTATGATTATTAGGAGATATTTTCATTATTATTCTGCCCAGGAGTTTATTCAGGTCATATCACAGTTATGACAGCAGGTTTGGGAAATTGGTCCAAGTGTTTTGAGGACTTTTAAAAAAAAATAGTGTCCAGTTCTTTATTAGTGTCATATCTCTGCTGCAGTGACAGCAGGTTAAGACAGAGTCCGAATGTTTTTCTCCAGTCATGTCCTCCAGCCTCCCCTGCAGGATACTCCCAGGCCAGGTGGGTTAAATAATCCCCGTCATGTGCTGTCATTCAGCGCTGTGTCTCCTCTGCTCAGGCGTGTTCAGAATAAATCCACAGGTCGTCACTCAGGAGGCATCATACCCTCAAGTGTTCTTTTCAATGTAGCTTGCCATTGCCAGTGTGTGAATGGGTGAATGACTGAATGTAGTGTGAAGCGCTTTGGGGTCCTTAGGGACTAGAAAAACGCTATACAAATGCAGGCCATTTACCATTTATTTACCATTTTTTTACACAAGGAGCAGCATTTCTATCCTGAGCCATGTGCCTCTCTCTAAGGGCCTTCTAGGGCCTTTGCAGACAAAGATGTGCAACACATACAACCTGTCATGTAATTTTCGTGCTGCAGTGCATGTACCTGATATCTGCAGTGTAGGTCTGGCCTGATAGACATATTTCCACCAGGCCGAATGAGCTGCACACTTAAACCTGATAAGACAGAATGTAATTCATCCAGAAATAGTTCCAGTTAAAGATCCTTAGCATGCAGCGTAAAAATGATTCACTGTACAGAGAAGCAGAATATATTCAGTGTGACTCGCCTGATTAATCCAAGCACTCGGTGTCTTGCACGTAAAACACGAGAGAAAGGGACTTCTGAAAATCGCACGTTATTCTCTTAGAGCTGATGGAACTAGAAAAGAGGACGGCAAGGGCACAAATAAGGCAACAGTAGTGTTTTAAACTAGCCTTCAAGGCCCCAACAGTCAGTTTTTTTATGTTAACAAGATTTTATATGCCCACGGCATTGGGGATAAATAGATGACCTCCATCAGGTGGCTGGAGTGGTGGTAATGACAGTAATTTTGACCCAAAGTAAACAGGAAATGACTCATTTAAGTCACACTGAACCTTTTACTTGGACAAATTGAAGTTTTACTCCATAACTAACCCTCCAACAAAACCTGAACCATATTTAAAACTCATCAAAAACCATACATGAACACCATTTCTTTTTATGATTATATCAAATGTTTGTTCTTCTAAACACTAGAAGGCACTTGCAAAGCTCAAAGATCTGATAAGACCGACAGCCCACCTGCACTGAGCTGTATCACAAAAAGAACTTCAGCAGGCTCCACCTCGTTTTGCATTTTTGCAGTCAAAGTCTGGAGACGTGCAGGTGAGGAGGCAAGCTCTGTTAATGAGACGAGAGGAATTCGAAAAACAATTACTGGTAAGATTCAGGTGAAAAACTCACTTTGGGCTAATAAATGTTCTCTGTGGGACCGCAGATAACAAATATAGAATATTTGAACTCAAAAGAGTACCAAAAGCAAGTCCGACTTGCTCAAAACTGTTCTACTCGAGTACAAAGGGTGTCAAAGGAAAAACAGTGAACAACCTTGGACGGAGCTTAAGTGAATGTATAAAGAGATGTTGTTAGAAAAAAACAAGCGATTAATCACATGCAGCAGGGGCAGTAAAAAAACCCAAGCATCAGATAAAATGGCTATCTGGTTGAAAAGGGCAAAAGGATGGAAACTCTTATTTTATTTATTTATATTTCCTGGCAGGAGCAAACCGACGACATCAAGTCTGATGTCATTTCATCACCAAAGGTGTTTTCATGATATTAGCATCCTCCCAGACAAGTGATGAATCATCAGCTTTGTTACAGCGCAGCGCTGCAGTCAGTGCTGTAGGCTTGATGAACACTTTTTTATACAAAGAATACACTGAACACTAAAATCCCTAGAAACACCAATGACGACAAAGACGACAAAGCTGAAAAGAGAGATGGCCCGCGAGGCAAACCGTACAACACATATATCGAGTGTTTGATGAGGCTGTCCAGTAAAAAGAGGATTGGATTGAAAAAGTAATCGTTCAACCGCCGACGCAGGCAAACAAACTGTAACACGAGCAAGAGGCAGCAGGAAGAACTGATCCTACTTTTAAGAAAAAATGGAATTCTGCCGACAATGAGAGGGTCAGTCAATCAAAGAGGCGGTCTTTGTGACTCAAGCACGTCTCTGTGATGGTCGTCAGCTCCAGTCACAGGCGGAGGAGCCAAAAAAAGACCCGGTGCTGCGGCGTAATCACTTCAGCGATTCAGTCGACAAACAATCAATTCGTATATTTCCTTAGAGATGAAGCGCACAAGAAGTATAACATTAAATTACAGAAACAGGATAAATACAAATGTGGACACAAACAAAACAAAAGCAAGGCCGAACTTTATGTTACAGCTTATTTCCAGGAAATGTTTCTCGAAAATTATTTGAGACGTCTTAGACGCTTCGCAGCTACTTCCCAGCTTCTGCTAGAGGAGCCATATGTGATGTGCATATAAATATACTCCTCAGTAAAGCTGGGCTTACACTGTGCGATTTTTGGCCCATTTTGAGCCGATTTTTGAGTCATGCGACCGTTTTGGTGATCGGCCCGAGTTTGGCCTTCATCGTGCGTCGTGCATCGTGTAGTATACGTGGGGTAACGAGAAGCGATTAACACCTCACGACCAGCTCCCGATCATCAATCGCTTGGTCGTGAGGGTGTCGCCGCAGCCGCTCACACTGCGCACGCGCAAACACATAAACGTCGGTGAAAAAGACGGAGTAGCACAGCAGTGCAGTGTGTGATCTGAACACAAGCGATGGAGGCAGAACTTGTAGAACTTTGGAAAGCTCATCCGAGCCTTTTCGATGTGGCCTCTCAAAATTATCACGACCACAACAATTGTGAAAATAGTTGGATTTACACTGCTGCTCAATCACAGCTCCTTGATCAATGTTTTTCATTAGCAATTTAGCAATGAAGTTGATGGTGGTGGTGTGCGTGTTTGTGTGAGTGAAAGACAGAGAGGGAGAGCGAGCGACAGATTTTCTGTTAGAACTTTCATTTTATGGACGCACAGTTTGAGCACTCAGGTCGCATCAGAGCATCGGGCTGTATAGTGTGAGACCCTGCATCGTGACCTACGAACTTCTAACCCCTGCGAGTCAATCGTACAGTTTGAGCAGGAGCTGAATCGTGCGACTGAAAAAAATCGCACAGTGTCTGCCCAGCTTAAGAAACATAATGCATATAATATTGCACTGCCTGCATGTCTACATGTGGAAAACTAACACTGTGTGAATTTAATACAAGAGTTAGTCATTTGAGATGTGATTTAAGGTTCTTTTCTTAAATAAACACAATTATTTTTTTCCTCATGCTGGTGTCTTCTTAATGTCACTGATCATGTATTTACTGTTTAATTAATTAGGAAGCTGCAGGAGGTATGCACTAGGGGTGCAACGATACACAAAATTCACGGTTCGGTTCGGTTCGATACTTTGGTGTCACGGTTCGATATTTTTTCGATACAACAAACATGTTCATGCCTTTTTAATTTGTCATTTATTAAAATTATAAATATATATTTTAACTCAAAAGTACAGTTTTTAAATTTAATATTGCTGAAACAAGAAAGTAATAAAAAAAATAAATATATCTGATTGAGGAATCACTCATCTTTGGAAAAGAGAGTTTATTACAGAGAAATGGCTCTTTCCAAAATAAAAGCTATACTATCCGCTTCTTCTGGGCTATATTCTCAGCAGCATAAGGAGTCTCATGTGCTAACAGCTGTCTAAATGACTCGGGTAAAGTTTGTAGCATGCGTCCTTGTTGTTTTTGTCTGTTTCCACTTGTCTTTGCACTAGGATGATGTCGGAGTAAATGTGCAGTCATATTCGTTGTGTTCCCACTAGTGCTGTCAGCGTTAAACTCGTTGAAATGACCTTAACGCCACAACACAGCAAATCTCCGTTAACGAGCTACCACGGATTGCCCTGTGCGTGGGGCTGGATGGCCAACATGTTAACGAGCTAACTGCGCTAACACACTAGTTCCCACCAATGTAATTGAGCATTGCATGGCACATCCAACATACTGTTTTACTTTAGTCCATGACGCGCTTACCTTCAGGGTCATACTTCACATGAAAACCAAAATAGTTCCAAACGCCACATCTGAATTTGCCATGTTGCAAGGAGAGCTTAACTTCTGTCTCGCTAGCTTGCCCTGCGCTCAGTGAATCTGCATTCGACTACTCCGCCTAGGCTGCACTGTCGAGCGCAGATCCACTGAGCGCTCAACACAGACAGCATAGTCAGAAGGAAAGTTGATAAAATAAATTAAAAATTTTGTATTGTTCGAACCAAAAGCACTGTATCGAACGGTTCAATATCGATACGAGTATCGTTGCACCCCTAGTATGCACCTGTCAGTCACCTGTTGTCACTGACTGGATGATGCCTCGCACAACTCTTTTCCAATCTGGAGCTTTTGATTCTCAGCCGTTAATTATGTTAACGCTTAGTGTGAATTGACTAAATATAAATGTGTTTGTATGAGTTTGAGAGACGTCAGGAAACAGGTGAAAGTTGGTGCCAACTTTCTGGTGACCGAGCGAGTGTGTCCTCCCGGCCCCGCTCTGGCACTGATGGAAAAAGTGGAGCTCTGTGTGTTTGCTGATGTCAGTGGGATTAACGGCAGCAGCTCGAGCGTTAATACGAATCGACTCTGACATCTTGTAAGGTCGCCGCTGCTGTCTGGAGACGGGAGAAGTGGTACATGCTAAAGGTCTCAGTGCAGTGTCAAATCCCACGGGACAGCAGAGAGTGGGTAAAAAAACAGCAGGCAGACATATGTATATATGTATGTATGAATGCATTCATGTATGTATGCATGAATGCATTAATGTATGTGTATGTGTATCCATGGCTGCAAATGTAGTCCCCCAAGTCAGATATTACAAAAGTCGAAGAAAAGAAGATGGGCTGAAGTCACTGTTCCTCAATTCATCACCTGACTTTTTACTGTTGCATGTATTGATGATGAGCAGATGTCACAGTTGAGAGCTGCTTGGTGTAACTGTTGCTGTCAGTCTGACACTGTTTAAAATGAAGCATCCTCTCTGCTCCGGGGTTTTGGTCTCTCCGAGAGCAACACGAGCAGTAAACACAGAGCTATGAAGGAATTCAATAACTAGGAGCAAAATATAAAAGATGAGCATGTCACCCCAAAGTTTCAGGATTCAGCATTTTGAAACCTCAGTAGTTGTGTTTTGACAGCTGCCGTGCTGAAGTGACCGTATTTGGACAAGGAGCGCTAAATCGTCAGCTTAGCTTGTAAGCTTGGTTAAACAATCTGCTTCACCCAGAACTGAAATAAATAACTGCTTGTGCTATATTTTTAGCAGCAAGAACTACAAAAAACATTTGTGATAGCTGACAGTGAGTGTTTCACATCACTGGAGGAATTTGGCACTCTTGTCTTTGCAGAATAGTTTGAATTCAGACACACTAGAGGGTTTTTCAGCATGAACAGTGTGAATGTTTACAGTCACGCTAAAGCATCTCAATCTGATTCAATTCCAGACTTTGACTTGGCTGCTCCAGAACCTTCATTTGGTTTGTTTGAGCCAATTAGAGGTGGACTTGCTGCCAAGTTTCACATCATAGTCCTGCTGCATAACCCGAGTGCTCCTGAGCTTCGCAGTGGTTTTTCTCTTTGGTTTCTTTTTCCCCTTAAAAGGTCAAGGTCACTGAAATTCGACCTTGTCCAAGACCTTTAGTAGACACGTCTATGGTATTAATTTGAAAGTTGCTGTGTTCTCAAGTTAGTGCACTCACAGACTTGGGTGTCCACATTGCACGCCCGGTGATGACAAAAGCACATCCGTGTTTATAGCTGAGGGGTAAAAATTGCATTGTGTATTTACTCAGGTTAACTGTCACGTCTGGTGAAGCAGACGGGGTGGAGAGGAGAGAATGTGGACTCAAATGCAGACAATGGAGACGGAGTTAGGATATTAGAGCAAGCCAAACAAGCCAAACAGCAAGCCAAACAAAACAAAAGGCAGGAAGGGAACTAGCAAAACCTAAACTGGAAAAGCTAACTCAAAATACCACATGAACCCTGAAACAAGGGGGGAGAGAAGCAGATGACAGAACCAGACAGAAAACTAAACACACAAAAGGATAATGAGGGAGTGAGGACCAGGAGGAGAACACAGGTCCCCACTACACACACGAGACAGGAAAGGAAGGAAAACAGAGTACTCTAACATAGGACAGAGGACTGTCAAAGTAAAACAGGAAATACACTAACACAGAGGCAAGGATGACTAGATGTAACACAAAGGACACAAGAGAGACACAGTAACAAAACCTAAAGGATAGAAATGACCCAAACTCCGAAGAATAACTAAAGGAGCTAGAAATACATAAACCTAAACCTTTAAAAACCAATAAATCACAGAATTACACATACTGGGTCCCAGACACAGTACCGTGACTTTATCTATCTAATATTAAACTTTGGTTGATGGTCTGAAACGTGGACGTGTGACAAATATGTAACACAAAAATGAAACCCTAATATCAGGAAAAGTACAGCTACATTTTCACAACCATGTGATCCAATAAAGTTCTCCAAAAGCAAAACACAGTGGAGCGGTCCCATTTAATGACTCTCGTGAGCTGAGGAGAATCTGCCTGCCTGTGTCAGGACAGCTGCCAATCAAAGTTGTTGTATTGACAGCATTAAACCATCATGTGGTAGTTAAGAATGACGAAACTATCCATAGAAACCAAAGCGGTTGTCTGTAGCAGCTTGTAAACATTTATTTGTGCTGTAAAGGATGCTGAGACATTTGAGCTGGTCTCATTGTCTAGTACTGTAGATTGTCACCTATCATGTCCTAATTTTGCTATATCAAAGTGAGGAGTGAGGCAGAAAAATTTGCAAGCTGAGATCCTTCCTCATATTTCAACCATTCTTCACAAACTATATTTCATTTCATTCATTTCATTTATTTGTTCATTTCCAGGCACAACAAATACCTATGTTGAACATAAAATGCATACACCATGTAGCTGAAGTCTGTGCCTCCCTTTCCACACTCTTATTGGAACATTGCATAAGAGCCTGAAGTCATGCAGCGTTACAGCTTGTTTCAAACAAACAGTTCATTCATCATTTTCCTCTGCACACGTCTACAGAGAATTCAGTCATACAGAAACGTGCATGTATTATGTAGGAGGTTCAGAAAATACACGTGAGCTAAAGCTGAGACCACGTAAGAAGCAGCTCATGCACAGCTTCTCGGTCTGTGCATGATCTGGCAAAGAAATCTTTATTTTCTCATCTTAATTGATTTCTGCCTCCATCAATGCTTCACTCACCTGAACTGCCAATGAGTCATGGTCAGGCTCCGAATCCAATCTTTACTTTTTTCATCTTTCACTTTGAGGTAATTACAGTTGGCTGGATGTGTAAAAACCTTAATGCAGGTAATGTGAAATGCTGTAGCTCCGGCAGGGAAGACTCAGATAGACAATGTTGGGACTTGGGTTTGGGTTTTTTCTTCTGAAATGTCAATTTGGGCATTCACAGAAGATTTTTTTAGTGTTTTCAGGTGTCTGCCATTTCCTTTAAAGCTTACTGTTACTTTCCTTTCAGTTTAGAGGATCTGAAAAGCAATATAACCATGTAAGAAACAAGTCCAGCTCAGTGAATACACTTCAAATGGACTTTCCAGCATCTTTATTTGTTCGGCCTCCGGTTCACACTCAGTGTTTTCTGCCTCTTGTCTCTCATGCGGATGATGATGGATTGAAGAGGGAAAGGGAAAGGGAGAATTGGGAAAGATGGTGTCTGGTGATTGTTCAAGAGAATAGCCTCAGAAATGGCCTGTACGTGTGTGTGTGTTTGTTTGTGTGCATCCCATTTTTAGGCCAGAGTTGTTCAGGGTGAGTGACTTCTTTCTGCAGACACTGCTGTGTTTCGTGTTGACTTTGATGCCCAGTGATACCTGCTCTGAGCTGTCAGGGTGTTGAAACATTTTGCTTTCACGCTGAGGAGAACAAAGCCGAATAAAAGCTTATCTGCATTTTCAGGAATTAAAGACGACAGGGGAGAAGTATTCACGCACGCCCAAGTAAACCCTGCACTGGACGGTTTACTTGGGTATCATTAGGAAAATTGATTGGTAATAAAAGTACGCTTTCTCTTCTCCTCGTGCCTGGCAGCTCCATCTTGTCCAGTATGTTCATTATCCCTCCTCTGTCCACTAACCACCTCGGTTTTGCCTTTCTGACTTTATCTCCAAACCCTTCAGTCTGCGCTGTAAGGCAGAGCATGATGGGAGTCATATTTAAGATATTTTAAGTTGTTACTGATCCCAAAAAGAAAAAAATTAACCTCATCTCACCTAGTTTCATTGTCCTCAGAACTCTTAGACATGATGACAGTGAAAGGAAACAAAGGCGTTTTTGTTACTTATATCACAACACTTGGAAGGACCAACCACCAGCTTGGAGACTTTAGTTATAAAAGAAGCTAAAAATCTGATAAAATATGGGATCATCAACATTAATCTGTGCAAATAACAGCTCTAGATGTATGTATGTAGAAATTTGTCCCTGTATACATTTTGTTTTCCGTCCAAATTCTTTGAGCTGGTTACATTTGAGCTAGTTTTTGGTCGCAACAAAGAGGGAATGCATTTACTCAAGTTCACTCCCAAAGCCACTGGGTATTATCGGCTGATGATTTAGCCTTTATTACAATTTAATCTAATCGCATTTCGCAATCGGTGACCAGTGAATGCATTAAGATGTTTCGGCCCAAATACCTGGAGCTCCATCAAATATTAAGACTACTAAAGCAGACAGACATCAGTCAGTACGCTGTCCTGTGATTCCTTCTTTATGGGTGATCTCCATATTCATATTTTCCTCTGATGCATTTACAGTTAGAAAATTTGAAATTTTAGAAAGTTGCTTTGTTAGACAGTGTCAAATGGGTTTTAAAAACCAGAAAAAGTTTGCATCAGTCACAGTTGCTATGCATGTGTGCAAGCTCCATATTGGGTCTGCGTGGAATATAAAATAAAATGCATGAAGCGAGGTCAATAAAAACGCCAGCTAGACTTTAGTGTGTGTATGTACTACAGAAACTGCAGCTGTTTCTTGTCTTTTATGTGATTGTTTAGCTAAAGAATCATTCTTTTATTTGTTTTATTTTATTGTTACAAGAAGTGATGATGTGAAAAAAAACTGTGTTTTAGTTCCACACTTCCCGCTGTGCCTAGTGGGAACTTTTATTTTGAAGATCTACCGGAAGTTGTGCATTAACATGGAGTGTTTTTACCAGCAACTTGAAGAAAAAAAGACAAAAGCAGACGCTGTCTTGATTAGCAGCAGAAACTGCCTTGGTTACTGAAGAAAAGCTTCGTAAAAGTTGTTAAAAAGTGTTTCACCCTCTGTGTTCAACGATCACAACGAGAGCAATTACATATTGCACTTGTGTTATTTTCTTCGTGTGTTGCAGATGTTACTTCTGATGATGCTAATCACAGTAGTTGAAGCATAAAATGCTATTTTCTGCTGTACGTGTCATATCAATAAGGAGTGCTTTTGTTATGATGAAACAAACGCAATTTCATAACTTTTTATGCAGAATTTAGTTGTGATGTATGTTCTAAGGAAAATTTAAGCTTTAACATTTATATTTTAATTTGTCTAATAATTTGTATTTTGTGTGTGAATCACAACTATGTTGGTTAGACAGAGGTTCCAACAACAGTTACATTTAATTTGCTAACTGAAGAGTACCACACATTTTCAGGATGTAAATAATTGCAAATTGCAGTTATTGTTTAATTGTTGAATTTATGATAAAAGAGAACGTACAGTAGAATTTTATTATATGAAAATGAAGTGATAGATCAGAGACTAAAAACCTGTTTCTAAATACAGGTCAGGTCTTTAATTGAGCTATGAGCTCTATGAGGAAAAACCTGTGATTCCAATTGATAGCGAGCATCCCAGGGTGATCCAGATCTGCCCAACCAATCAGATGGCCAGTGGTTTATCTGGTTTCTGGTAGGATTCCACCAGTCATCCTGACGGGCAACAGTGGACAGACAAAAAGAGTGCACTCCAGACTATAAATACACCAGGCGTGAAACTTCTTGCAACTTGTGAGTTGCTGACTGACAGATCGTTACAGATCATTCTCTCACCTGATCTGTGCTTTGACTTGACTGACCCTCGACTTTATAAAACTATTTCAAAACAAACTGAAAGATAAAGTTGCAACTTAACCAAATTCCTTTTAAAGGAACAATTCAAATAATTAAGGACAATGCGAGTACTTACCCAGGAGTGGGTTACATATGTGAGGGAGATCATATGTGGAAGCAGAACACCAGCATGCAAGTGTGAACATGAGTGACATGTAGTCACTGTCGTGCTGCTGTAGAATTAGTAATGAAGACTTCCAGATGTGGTGCACCGTGTGTCTCAGGGATCACTGCAAAAATGTCAATGCGGGCAGTAGAACACAATCAAAATGGGAAAATTCAAACCAGGGCAAGCAACATATTACACACAACAGCAGCAATTGTGCATGATATTAGACTAAACCAAAGTTGGATTTAATCACTGCTGTAAAGCAATAAACATTGCACTAAAGAAAATGAAAGCTAGTGTTGGAATAAACCAAACTCAAAGGAAAGCTATTGTAAAATCAGGGCTTAAACATTACAGTTTAAAGAGGCATCGTTGGGCGAGGATACAACATACTCCACACCAAGGCTGAAAGGAAAAGCACAGTGGAACCAGAGCATTATCATTCCCAATGCATCACATACCGACAATTTGTCATGCCCCTAAGTATTTGATAGTGAAGCAAAGGGTACCCTCCCACATCCTTATTAAACGCTCTGGGTTCTCCATTGACTCCAATACAAACCGGCTCCAACCATCCATTCCAGCACAAACACATGAGTTAGTAGTATCACTGATAATTCAACAATAAAATAGCTTCATGTAGTAGCCATCACATAGTGGTTTCCAAAGTGATTTACGTGTTGGGATGAAAACGTGTTGGTG
This sequence comes from Haplochromis burtoni, assembly GCF_018398535.1. Taxonomy (NCBI): domain Eukaryota; kingdom Metazoa; phylum Chordata; class Actinopteri; order Cichliformes; family Cichlidae; genus Haplochromis; species Haplochromis burtoni. Next base: position 108,127 of record NW_024582593.1, on the reverse strand, counting down.
GACAAATGAGGGTGATAAGGTGAATGTAAGGAATATGCAACTGAAGCACAACTGTAAGATTAGCGACTTGCTGAAGAGCAAATGTCCAAAAGAGTGAGAAAGGAAACGATGCGTGAGAGGGAGCAACAAACAGAAAACCACCGTCAAACACTGCCACAGAATATCAGATCAAACTGAACCACAAAATTAAGACCCTGCATACAGCAAACCAGTTTCATGTCTAATAAAGACCTTTATTCCTAGAAAATAAAGCCTTCACAGAGTCCGTTCTAAAGCCATGTGGGCTGTGGCTGTAGTCTAATGAGGCCACAGGAGTACAGACACTGGCATGTCTGCTTCAATAGAGTCTGAGTTTGAGGGTCGGTTTGGTCAGGGTGGACACAGCAGGACTCCTCTCGGTCTGATGTTGTTTTGTTTTCTATTTTATCAAGCTGATGAAATATGAATCAGTGATTTCTTTTAATGTCCTCTGCTGACATTTGAAATATTTCTTTGTGTTTTCTGTCTCTGGCAGTGATTTCATAAAGGGTAAGAGAGAAAGTTGCCTTTACATATATTTGGCCTCTAACTCATCTGTTAACTCAGGAAAGCTGAAAAACTGGTGAATAATGACTCAAACCAGACCTAGTAAATAAGTGACTAATTGACCGAGGCTGGTTTGAAGAAGCTTGACAAACTGTCAATATTGGTCCAAGCCAAGCTTCACTCAGCAAAGAGTTCTAGATCAAACGTGCAAAGGAAACGTGAATATTGGGCCAAAGCAGTTTCTTATAAGAGTTTAATACATACTTAACACACAGCACTGATTTCACTTCACACCCTGGCTCTATCCCACCCTCAGGCTGTGAGCCTCTTTAGTGCATCTGAGCAGCTGAGGGAAAGCTTCACTACTACCAGAGTTTATAATGAAGAGGCAAATGCAAAACAGGTATTAGTACGTAGCTTTGAGACACAAATACAATAAGAAAACGGCTTTAGCTAAAGCTCTGTAATTACAAAACCCACCCGGATCGTTACTTGAAAGGATTATCCTCATAAACTTTTAAAACAAGGGCTCAGTGAGTGTTCTTGTAAGGAAGGTGATAGGTTTTTTGCACTGAAAAAACATCAGTGAGTGATTTTTAATTTACTGATTGAACGATGCGCATAAAGCTTCAAATTATGTAAAAAAAAAAATAGATCAAGTTCAGAGAAACGGCGAAAAACCCAACAGCTCCAGCTCAGACTCTGCAGGCCTCAGTTAGCAGGTTAAAGTTCATGACTACAAGGAGAGAAAGACTGAACAAGCATGGCTGCAAGAGAAAGCCTCCTCTCCCTGAAAACAAAATGACAGCACGGCGGTGCACATTTGAACAAAGACTTCTGGAATAGATTCGATTCCACCATCAGGCCGGGGTCTTTCTGTGTGGAGTTTGCATGTTCTCCCTGTGTTTGCGTGGGTTCCCTCCGGGTACTCCGGCTTCCTTCCACCGTCCAAAGACATGCAGTTTGTGGGGATAGGTTAATTGATTAATCCCATAGGAATGTGAGCGCGAATGATTGTCTGTCTCTGTGTGTTAGCCCAGAGACAGACTGGCGACCTGTCCAGGGTGTACCCCACCTCTCGCCCTCGACCCTGAAAAGGATAAGTGGAAGTGAATGGATGGATGGACCTCAAACCAGCTGTGAGCACAGCGGTGAAGGAATGATGTGATTTGTTGCCCTTGCGGTAACTGAGTGCACCAAACGCAACAGGACAGCAATCCCAAGCATCGCAGCAAACCTCCAACAGAATGGCTGAAAATGAAAAGGAGCGAGGTCTGGAGACCATAATCCAGCTGAAAACTGTGCTGGGACTTTCAGAGAGCTGTGCATAAATGAAGAGAAGCATGGCTGTGAAGAAGAGTGGACCACACTTCCTGCTCACTGATGTGAGTCATGAAACGATCACTGCTGATAAAGATGGCTCTACACACCACACTTCATGGGGTGTACTGCTTCTGCACAATGTTTAATCTGTGTTAAATAAATAACAACTGACATTAATTTTCATTAATATTTAATCTAAATGTTAGAAACTGTTAAGAACCAGATGGACTTTTTATGCCTTGATACATAAAACATGAAACAGGGTCTACTTTTGTTTTTAGATGACTGCAGACACAACAAGTTCATGAAGCTTTTCACTAATGGTGAGAGGAAACAGCATCACTGCTTATTTATACCAGTCACTTAACATAATGAATGCTAAAAATGCAAAGTCACTCAGTGGATTCTGTTTGTTAAAGACAAGCTTTCTGGTTAGTCTGTAAAAACAAGGCTATCCGGGGGTGAGACGGTGAGGAGGGACAGGGTCGGGCCTCTGACAGGATCATTAATAAGAAACGAGTGTGGACGCCTGACATTTATTCAGAGCTCTGGCTGCGCTGCTCCCTCAGTGCTTTTCCCATAAGTGCCGGTGTCCTGGGAAAAAAAAGCCAGGACCCTCTGACCCTTTTGAAGGTTTCATTTTTAAATATTAAACACACCACAGCTCCAATATGTAGCTTTTCATCGGCCGCTTATCTTTACTCCAATTTGGCAGATATTTTTAATGGAACTGTTATTCACTGTTCGGTTTCAATCCCCTGTTAAAAGGTAGTGTTAAAAGCATCATTACACACTTTGAACATCTGACCTCGAAGGATTAAATGCAAAACGTGTACACGCAGAAGCTTCTCTTTCAAGCGGAGACGATGATGTGTGAAATTAGTCAAAGACGTGAGTAATATTAAAATACTCCCTTTTTCTTTTGTTGTTTTGTTACAGCTTTCAATGAAATTGACGTAACTGACGCAAATTGATTCTCCGGTGGGGATCAGCTCACAGCCTTTTAAAACAAAATGAATCCGGACTTTATGATGCATTTTCTTTTCTTTATAAAAGTCCTTTAAAGCCGTGTAGATATAACAGAAGCATCGTCCTTCAGTGAGTGGCTGACACACTTCCAAGTCATTATTAGTATTAATCCTTCTAGGTGCTGTGATGACTCTACGTTGTGAGTTGCGGGTCTTACAGGGGCGTTTGAGAAGAGTGTGTGAGAGCAGAGTGGGGATACTGAGAGTTTGGCTATGAGGTCCATCAGTAAGGACTGCTTCACTGAAAGAATATCCTGTCAAAGCACCGCTGCAGGGAAAAGCTCAGCGTTCACAATACACGGGGAAAGAGAAATTATGCTGTCACTAGATCACATATTCCACATATTGCTGTTTCTGCCTGTGAGCTGACTTCACAAAAAGCAGCTCGCAGTTTGCTCTGACCTCTAAAATTTAGTAAAAGTGAAACAGATGAATACATAAAAACCTGACACAGCAGCAGGAAATGTGTTTGTCGCTTTAAAATCTGTAATTTGGTCCTCACACGCATTTCCGCACAGCTCTGAAAACATTTTTCTTGATCCTGTGTGTATGAATGAATGAGAAATGATCATAAAAGCCACCACACAAAGACTTTGTTATTGAATTAGCAACAAAATCAATGTCTAGTTGTGCACTGATATGTTTCAAATGGTCTGTTTTTAAGTATATTAACCGTTAGTAAGTGTTTTAATAACATTAATAATGATATTTTTGCATGTCTTCTGGCATTTTTCCACTTGAGGCTCAAAAACTACTCTGGAGTGTATCTGTATATCTGTTCCTACTGTTTGAGGCTCCCAGACTATTATCTGACGTCCCTTCTCACTATATTTGGTGTCACTGCGCTGAATAAATTCCATCACGGTCGCAGATATACACAAACACTCTCTGTGATGTATGCTGCAAAGACAGGGAGTCTCAGAGTAATAAAGAGATCCACACTATGAGCATGTGCTTGTGTTTGTGACTGAAATACATAATATGGCATCTAATGCTGTTATTGGGGAGAAGAAACTCAATAATCTTGGCATCAGAGGAGTTTCCAGGTTTCAGGAGAATCTTCCGGAAAGATTAAAATCGGCTTACGACTGAGACTATTACACACAGTGAGGGTCACATCTCAAATAAACTGTGGGGCATTCAAACACAGCAAGCAGAAATTTATGTGGCTGAATCTTGAGGGGAGGAAACTGTAAATATACCTTTTGGATGAGCTCGAGCACACAATCCTTTCATTTGTGAAGAGGAAGAAAAATATCAGAAGATTCAGAGTTATTTTGAAGGACACAGACTGGTGTTACCTGCTGTGACTGTTAAGAATCAGCTCCACAGTTTTCTTTATTATCTGTCACATAAACCCTGTCCCAGCGTAGATTCTCAGATTAAACATCACCAAAGTTTCAAATAATGAGGTCCGTTTAAGTAGTGGTGTTTTCACACCTATAGTTGGTTTACTCTGTTGATGAGCTTGCTAACTTGTAGCTTTCCTGCTAGGATTTGGTTTTCATGCAGAGAAAAATCAATGTAAACTCCAAAATGTGCCACTACAAACACTTTAAGAATGTTCAGTCTGCTCATTGGCCAGATGTGTTTGGGTGCGAGGAACAAAAGTAACTACAGGAAGAGGGTGCTGCGTGAGAAAAGAGTTTGCATTCATTTCACAGTTGTACAGACCTTTGCAAGTCTATATTACCTTCCTGCCTTGAGAATACAAAGCATCAAACCTGTAACGTTCACCTGGTAGTTGGTTTGGTTTGGGGTCGGATCACGGTCACATCAAAAAACTGCTCTTGTGTTTGTTTGTAACTGTACCAAAACCACAGTGTTTTTGGTCCGCACACAATTACTGTGTTTGCACCGGCACGAACAAACCTCACCAAGGGGTGACACAACCTCGATCCAAACAGACTAAACGCCGCTGGTGTGAAAACACTCTATAAATCATCTCTGTAAGCCAGAAACTCAGACTGTTGATAATTTTTCCTGATCTTGGATCTTTATTACATCACTGAATGGAGATGTGTTTACAGGAGCAGCCAATCAGAGGAAACTGGCCTTAAAGAGAGCAGCTCGAACAGCTTGTTTCAGAGCCAGTATAAGATAAATAAGGATTATTTGGAGCAATTATCTTCATAAGTCATGTAAAGCTGCACTGGTGCAGTCCAAGAATTAAAAAGAAATATGGAGCTGAAAATGAGCAGAAACCCAGTGTAAACAGTTATTTATAAAAGCGCATTTTGACATGGAAATTATGTCATCTGTGAGCAAAGGCCAGAGTGGCTTTCCTGCAGGCTATTTGTGGATATTGCCGTGGAGATTGTGGCTTTCCTGCCAACAGATTTAATCGTACTGACATGTCTGTCCTGACAGAAACACACACACACACTCAGCCTGATGGACGTAAGGGAGTTGGTGCGGCTGGTCACAGTCGCTGAACAGCCACACAAAGTGATGCATTTCTCACTTCAGCTGGACTCCAGACGACACTTAGGTTTAGTGCGTGTTGGAGTGACATGCTGCCATCAAAAGGTTTTCTTCTGTCATTTTTAAGCAAAAGTTCAAAATTGGGAAGGTTTTTTTGGAGTACATAATAATTAGGGTGCAGGTTTAAAAGCATTTTAATTAGTGATGTGAATGTACTGAAGATGGCCTGTTGAACCACTTGCAGTGCAGGAGCTCTGATCCCACCACTCTGGTCAGCATTCAGTCGCTAACAAGCATGAATCTTTTCCCTGAATAGAACTTTGGTTTGACACATTCATTTGCATCGTAGATCGACAGCATGACAGCATTCATCTCAGAAGGATCATTGGCCATTAGCTGTGTTGTTGTACCATCAGTCGTCTATCTGCTCTGCTGGAGTGTAAACTGCTACAGAGAAAATATGCTTTGACTCTCTGTGTCAGACATAAGAAACATGAGTCTAATAAACCGTTAACGTGTCTGCAAATTAACTCCACATCAAAGTGTTGTGTCATACATATATAAGGGTCTGATGCAGCCACTGTACTCAAGTTCAGTTTTCACCATCTTCATCTTGGTTTACGGCAGTGGTTCCCAAACTTTTTTTGCTAGGCCCCCCTTTGTTTTACAAGAAAAATGTTCGCCACGCGACGACAGCTGTCCCAATTCAAAATGTGTACTCCAAATGCGCCGTCGATTTCCCCAAATATCAAGCGTGGTCCGGGGCACGCTTCGTGGTCCCATATATCTCACAATTCATAGCGTGGCAGTGGGTGTGGATAATTTTGCCGCAAAATACGGCAGACGGCAGAAGGGAGCGGCCAAAGAGTGAACTGTCAAAAAGTAAGTACTGAATATGATGTCTGC
>NW_024582593.1:50581-77658 GCF_018398535.1 Haplochromis burtoni | reverse complement strand
ATCTCCCCCCCAGTGTCCAGAGAGCAGCATCAATGTCCACGTGAAGAACCTAGTTATGTTGCCAGTGTCAACCCAACAAAAGGTACTTTACCTTCTTGTATATATTGTGATTTCTGTTTACTTTTATATTTGTTGTTATAGTTGAGTTATGCAGGGCTTTTGTGGAGTCCTAAGAAACATACTGCCTAGAGTGTTTTTCACTTTGTGGAAGAGTTTCTTTATTTTTTTTCTGTTAGTGTTGGAACTGAGGTGCTTCGTCAGGAGCTCCTTCAGTTGTTGGAGGATGGAGAAGAGGACGCAGCCATGACTTGTGAGACGTCGTCTGAGTCAGCTGCTACTCACTGGGCGATCAGAAATATGGTGTCCTCGCAAAAGTGGAAAGAGGCCAGGCCTTCTTCCGGAAAGAGCTGAGGAGAGTCCCAGATGAGGGTTCACTCAGCAGCCGCGGAGCAGAAGCCAGGGGGAGTTGCAGTGACGAGCCCGTGAGCTCCGCCGGCAGCCAGCTGTGCCTGAGTGACCGAGCCCCAGGCCGAGAGGCCGGGGGCACCCCACCTCCGAAGTGGCCCGAGCGAGCCCCAGGCTCCAGGCCCCGATAAGCGGCCGCCAAGGAGTGAGCCGGTGTGTACCTGGATCGCACCCATCCCCGGACACAAAGAACCACCAACGCACCGATGTCTGAGGGGGTCCACCACTGGCAGGGGAAGTGGTGGTAGGGGGAGATAGGCCTCCAAACCTTGGAGGGCCTGAGATGTCCCCAGAGAGGTGGCGCCTGACACCCAACCTGACATATAGACACAGACATACAGGCACACACAGATACAAACATCCATTCCCACCTTCATGCTCTCATATGCACTTACTCCACACTCAACCAACGTGGAGACAGACATAAAGAGACGTTGTACACACGATCACACTCCCCAAGCGTACTCTACAAACCGGGTCTAGGTGCCCCCGCCCCTGGAGGGGGGAACTGCACCCAGACCCAGGTGGTGTTTCCCTTTTCCCTGCGGTGGGGGGAGGCAGACCGCCCCGACTCCGCAGCAGCAGGAAGGCTCCACACTCCAGACCGCAGTCGGACGGCCAACTCCTCCTCCTAGCCCCCCTGCTCCAGCAGGTCGCAGAGAACGGGGGTGAGAGAAGACTCCAAACCTCCCTCCACCCGCTCATTGTAATGTTGATGCATGTGTGTTCTAAGGTGCATTTAAAACCCAGGAGGGCATGGAGCTACCTGCCAGAGAGCAGCAGGTAAGCGCATGGTCCCTCCTGCTAGCCCTCAATGTCTACGTGTATTTAAAATTGAGAGGTGGGCAACGATGCCAGGGGTGGGGTGTACACCCTGATGGTACTTTGGACTCCGTGTATCGTGCCCACCCCCAAGATCCTATATGTATGTGTAATGAGAGTGTGAGTAATGTGAATGTCTAAGTTGTGGGATAAAATTGAGGCAGAGGCAGCCAGAAGGGGACAGAGGGGGGGGTAGCCTCCTCTGCACCCTGGTGACATACCCCTACTCCAAGGCCCTGCATGTGTGGGTGGTTGTGGTGGAGCGGGAAGAGGGAGGCAGCTGGAGATGGGGAGGGAAGGAAGGGAGGGGCAAGTGACCCCTCCCTGGGGCCAGCTCCCCCGCTGACCCCAGTAGGCACCCCCATACTCCGCGACCCGCCAGGGAAAGGGGGCCCAGGCCCATCCAGACCGGGCCCAGTGCAGCAGCGCCGCCCGGCCCCACAGAGCCCGGGACAGTCCACCCAACCCCACCACAGAGAAAACTGCACCCACCCCACCATCCACTCATCTTCCAGACTACATAAGACAATAAACACCCAGGCTGAGATCTTCCTCCACCTCTCCTGTATCTCCCCCTCCTGCAGAGGGAGCTCCTGGGAGAGGAAAGCTCCTGCAAGATGTGACAATCTCCCCCACCAGTTGAAGAGCCCCCCAGGTGGCTCGATGCACCGGCGGCACCCTGCTCCAGGGCTGGGCCCCCATGCACCCACCCGCCCACAACCCCGGCAACACACCAACCAGGACCCAAGCCCCCGAGGCCCGGTCCGGGTCCCAGCCCAGAGACGGAGCGCCCCCAGAACCTCACGCCCATCCCGGACCCACCCAGGGCCAGCCAGGCTACCAGGTCAGTAACCCACGTCCGTCAGCACAGACCCTCCCCTAGCCCCGCTGCACGCAGCCGCGAGGAAACAGTCACCGGAGAGCCAACAGAGCCCCTAACCGGACATGACCGCTACCCCGGGTTGAGCCCCCCAAGGAAGATGCCTCCGGGGAACCCCCCGACGCCCTAAGCCTGTCCCTACCCCCACACCAATCACAACAGTGAAGGCGGGACCAAACTATGACCCCCCACCCCCACTAGGTGATGGAGCTGATCAAAGGAGCCCAGAGCAATTGATCTGATGTGGTGGCAGAGGCTGTATCAAGACTAATGTAATCTAATAGATAATTTCTATATTGGTTAGAATTAAGATTATTTTTATTTTTCCAGTTCATGAGGACTGTTTTCTTGGCTATGCATAGGGCAGTGAAAACCATATGGGCGATATTCTTTTCTGAAGTGACATTATCTAAGCTGCCCAACAAACACACTAAGGGGGAAGTTGGAATGTTACATTTCAGACACTTCGATAAGTCTTCACATATCTCGCGCCAAAACTTCTGAACTGGTGGACAGAACCAAAGAGCGTGGATATAATTGTCCGGTGAATTGGTTTGGCAGTGTGAGCAGTTGTTGGTAGACGTAAAGCCCATCTTGAACATCCGATGACCTGTATAGTGCACTCTATGTAATATTTTGTATTGAATTAATTGAAGACTGGGATTTCTAATTAGATGAAAGGTTTTTAAGCAAATCTGAGACCAGAAGTTTAGGTCTAAGTTAACTGATAAATCCGCTTCCCATTTTGCAATAGGAAGTGATATTGATTCATCTGTTTTAGAAAGCATTCTGTATATTTTGGATAGTAATTTGGGGGTTTTAAGAGTAAGAAATTGAACCACACTTGGTGGTGTTTGTAGTTCAACTTGACCCGGTTTAAATTTCTTTTTTACTATGGATTTAATTTGTTGATATTCTAAAAATCTTTTCTTGTTGATCCCATATTGTGTAACTAGTCCGTCAAATGAAATAAATTCTGTTCCTTCTAGTATATGTTCTAAATATTTGATTCCTTTACCACTCCAATCTGAAAAGTTTATCATATTATTGTTTTGTAATATGTCAGGGTTGTTCCAGATAGGTGTACGTTTGCATGGGATTAATGAAGACGCCGTCAATTTTAGAAACTCCCACCATGCTGTCAGAGAAGAGCTGATGTTGATGCTTTTAAAGCATTCATGTCGTTGGATGTTTGAGCTGATAAATGGTAGGTCTGAGATCTCTAGATTATTGCAGAGTGCTTGTTCTACATCTAGCCAAGGTTCATCTAAGAGGGTATGTTTTAGCCATCCTGAGATAAACTGAAGCCTGTTGGCTAAGAAGTAGTGCTGAAAGTTAGGCAGTTCTAGTCCTCCTTTATCCTTGGTCTTTTGTAGTGTTTTTAAGCTTATACGTGGGGGTTTATTTTTCCAAAGGAATTTGGACATACATGAATCTAGAGATCTGAACCAATCTTGTGGCGGTTTAGTTGGGATCATTGAGAATAAATAATTTATTTTTGGTAAGACCATCATTTTTATAGCGGCAACCCTTCCCATGAGTGATATGGGTAGACATTTCCATCTAGCCAGATCATCTTCTACCTTCTTTAAAAGTGGGATATGGTTTAATTTAGTTAGATCTGCAAGCTTGGGAGAAACATTAATACCTAAATATTTTATATTTCCCGATTGCAGTGGTGTAGAAGAGGAATTATGGAAGGAGCAATTAATCGGTAGGACTGTAGATTTTGACCAGTTAATTGAGTAATCTGATATTCTTGCAAAAGAGTTTATCAATTCAATCACCCCAGAGATATTGGTTTGTGAATTTTGGAGAAAGAGTAACACATCATCCGCATAAAGGCTGATTTTATGTTCCACGTTCTTGCATTTTATGCCCTTAATTACTGAATTCTGTCTAATTGCTGCTGCTAGTGGTTCAATAAAAATTGCAAATAGTGAAGGGGAGAGTGGGCATCCCTGCCTGGTGCCCCTCAAGAGGCAGAAGCTGGAGGATGTCTGGTCATTTGTTCTAACACAAGCTGTTGGGGAATTATATAATATTTTTAACCAGTTTATGAAAGAGGATCCAAAACCAAATTTGTGTAAAGTTGCAAATAGAAATTTCCAGTTAACTCTGTCAAATGCTTTTTCTGCGTCTAAAGAGAATATTGTAGTTTCTAGGTTTTTACTGTATGAGTAGTCTATCAAATTAAGTAATCTACGTGTATTTGTTGATGAGTGCCTACCTTTTATGAAACCAGTTTGGTCAGGATGAATTAAGAGGGGGGTTATTTTCTCCAGTCTCTTTGAGAGAGCTTTGCAGATTATTTTAAGGTCTACATTTATAAGGGATATTGGACGATAGCTTGAGGGATATACAGGGTCTTTGCCTGGTTTTAGCAGGAGATTAATGTTTGCAGAATTCATATTTGATGGAAGTCTGCCCTTTTCTTTAATTTCCAACAACGTTCTGTAGAAAACTGGTGCTAGAATCGACCAGAATTCTTTGTAGAATTCTGCAGGAAAGCCATCTGGACCTGGAGCCTTATTATTGTGCATACTTATCAGGGCTTCCTGGAGTTCACCTGGTGTCAGTGGTGAATCCAGTGCCATTGCTTGAGTGTCCAATAATTTTGGAAGAGTTATGTTGTCCAAAAACTGATCAATTTCTTTTTTAGATGGGTTTATTTGTGGTGAATACAACGTTTTATAGAAATCCCTGAAAATGTTGTTTATTTGTATCGGTTCATATAATGTGTTCCCAGATGAATCTTGAACAGCACATATAGTTGTTTTTTCTTTATTTATTTTTAGCTGGTTTGCTAGAAATTGACCGGATTTATTACCATGTTCATAATTTTGTAGGCGTAGTCTTTGTACTAAGAATTTTGTTTTTTTATCAATTATCTCATTTAATTCTAGTTTTGTTTTGCGTATTTTGTTCAATGTTTCCTGATCTTGGTGGGACGCGTAGGCTTCTTCTAGTGATTTGATGTTTTTTTCTAATTCCTGAATATTTTTGTTTTCTTTTTTCTTTTTATGTGATGAGAAAGAAATTATTTTACCTCTCATCACAGCTTTCCCTGCTTCCCATAGAACAGAAGCTGATGTTTCGGGAGTGTCATTATAGTCCAAATATGAAGTCCACTCTTTTTTAAAATATTTAATAAAGTCTTCATCTTTAAGTAGTGATATATTAAATCTCCAGTTTTTTCTTGGCGTAGTATTATTCTTGTGCATTAGTGTTAAAGATACAGGACCATGATCGCTGACAGCTATAGGATGAATCTCAGTGTCTGAAATGTCGTTCAGCAGTGAGCTGCTGACCAAAAAATAATCCAGACGAGAGTAGGAGTGATGGACATGTGAGAAAAAAGTATATTCCTTACTGGTGGGGTGACGGGAGCGCCATGCATCGCAAAGACCAAAGTCGCTCATATATTGTTTGATTATATTTGTGGACTGCCAATTACGCTGAGTTCCCGCTGTATTGAGCCTATCCATGTCTTCATTTAGTCCAAGGTTGAGGTCACCTCCAAGAACAAGTGTGCCATCTAAGTGTTCAGAGAGTGCACTGAAAAAACCGTGAAAGAATGAGGGATCATCAACATTTGGACCATATACACTTGCAATACATAGCTTTTTATCAAGTATAGATAGTTTAATGATTAAGAATCTGCCCTCTGGATCTATAACTGTATCGAGTACTGTGAAATTAATATTTTTATGTATTAAAATTGCTACTCCCCTTTGTCTAGAATTATAACAAGCTGAGAACACATTAGGAAACTCAGGTGTTTTAAGTTCATTCGAACCTCTAAGAGGTCTGTGGGTCTCTTGTAAAAGGACAACATCTGCCTGTAGTTTTTTGAGTTGGTTAAATATTTTTAACCTCTTTACTCTGGAGCCAGCTCCATTTATATTCCATGTAATGAACCTCAGTGTACCCATAGATGTTTGTGTATAACTAGGGATGTATGCTGTGTGCGTCGCTTAGACAGGTGGAGAGAATACGTCACTTGTTCATAAATAAAGAGAAGGAGAGAGAGAAAAAATGTGTGGCGAGATGCTCCGTGGGTCTGACTTAGTGTATGCATAGTTACTAATATGAGTAGGCTTGGCTTAAGTGTGTGTGTATCTTATATGACTGTGTGCGCTGTCTGACTGATGTAAATGTGCTGCCGTTGAGCGCATGGTGCGTATGTGTCGAAATAAAGGATGTTTGTGGATGAGTGTCGAAGCAGGTGATCGAGGCAGTGAAAGGAATAAAGAAAGAAACCAAGGACAGGGGTGAGCAGCATAAAACCAAGAGGGGGAAAAGAGAGGAGGGGAAAAAAAACCAAAAAAAAACAAAACAGTGCGTTTCTCACTGTTACATGCATTTGAATGGGGAACTCGACCGAAACAAAGTATAGGTTTTCATTATGTGAATAACTTGGAAATCTTAGCTCAAACAGCTGCAAAACCTGTTTTCCCAGCACGGGGACCTTGAGTTCTATAAGATAAAGCCATAAACATGTTTGTCTGAGTCTTCTATCAAAAGTTACAGCGATTTATATGAAGTTGTACAAAAACGCTTTCTTTCGCCAAGACAGTGCGTTTCTCACTGTTACATGCATTTGAATGGGGAACTCGACCGAAACAAAGTATAGGTTTTCATTATGTGTATAACTTGGAAATCTTAGCTCAAACAGCTGCAAATCCTGTTTGCCCAGCACGGGGACCTTGAGTTCTATAAGATAAAGCCATAAACATGTTTGTCTGAGTCTTCTATCAAAAGTTACAGCTATTTATATGAAGTTGTACAAAAACGCTTTCTTTCGCCAAGACAGTGCGTTTCTCACTGTTACATGCATTTGAATGGGGAACTCGACCGAAACAAAGTATAGGTTTTCATTATGTGTATAACTTGGAAATCTTAGCTCAAACAGCTGCAAATCCTGTTTTCCCAGCACGGGGACCTTGAGTTCTATAAGATAAAGCCATAAACATGTGTATCCGAGTCTTCTATCAAAAGTTACAGCTATTTATATGAAGTTGTACAAAAACGCTTTCTTTCGCCAAGACAGTGCGTTTCTCACTGTTACATGCATTTGAATGGGGAACTCGACCGAAACAAAGTATAGGTTTTCATTATGTGTATAACTTGGAAATCTTAGCTCAAACAGCTGCAAATCCTGTTTTCCCAGCACGGGGACCTTGAGTTCTATAAGATAAAGCCATAAACATGTGTATCCGAGTATTCTATCAAAAGTTACAGCTATTTATATGAAGTTGTACAAAAACGCTTTCTTTCGCCAAGACAGTGCGTTTCTCACTGTTACATGCATTTGAATGGGGAACTCGACCGAAACAAAGTATAGGTTTTCATTATGTGTATAACTTGGAAATCTTAGCTCAAACAGCTGCAAATCCTGTTTTCCCAGCACGGGGACCTTGAGTTCTATAAGATAAAGCCATAAACATGTTTGTCTGAGTCTTCTATCAAAAGTTACAGCTATTTATATGAAGTTGTACAAAAACGCTTTCTTTCGCCAAGACAGTGCGTTTCTCACTGTTACATGCATTTGAATGGGGAACTCGACCGAAACAAAGTATAGGTTTTCATTATGTGTATAACTTGGAAATCTTAGCTCAAACAGCTGCAAATCCTGTTTTCCCAGCACGGGGACCTTGAGTTCTATAAGATAAAGCCATAAACATGTTTGTCTGAGTCTTCTATCAAAAGTTACAGCTATTTATATGAAGTTGTACAAAAACGCTTTCTTTCGCCAAGACAGTGCGTTTCTCACTGTTACATGCATTTGAATGGGGAACTCGACCGAAACAAGATAATCTCTTGAAGAATATTTACTTACTGAAATTCTTTGGTGAAAACAAGTTGTGAGATAAAATCAATGGTTGTGTGAACACTGACCACGTGGCATGCAGCTAGTACTTCGACTGGTTGATGGTCTTTGAGGAATAAAGGCTCCCTGTCTGTCACGTTTTTTCCAGCGCACTGGTCTTGGCTGAGGTTCACTCTGTGCATCATTCTACGCAATTAACAAGGAAAAAAGGGAACACCTAAAATACAGTCTATGATTAAAGCAAAGATTATCAAACATCTTAAGTTAACAAACTTAATTTGACATAAACTTAAAAAAAAATTCAAATAACATAACGTTTACTCCGTACAAAATATTAGACAAGCGTGTCCCCTCTTTAACAACTGTTTCCACTAAAAATGTTACCTGCATATCTTGAAGGAGTTGGTCAGCAGCCTGAAGCTCTTCCTCCAGCTCGGGATCCTCTGAATCACTCATTTTCAAGCTACAGAGGAAAGAGATTTTTGCAGAACTCAGTGACATAAACACATAACTAACGCAATTCAAATGATTTTCAGTCTTGGCGCTCCGGTTAATGTTAGCAATTAACGTTAGCATCATCAGTTTGTAAAGAGCTAGCAGAACTCTTAGCGCAAAAACTGCTTTACGCACTATGTGAGGGTATTTTGCAGCACACAAGTCCTTTAACGTTTGTAATAGATTTAATCCATCATCGTTGGATTAAATGGCTAATGCTGCAGTAGACACGTGTAGTGTTACCTAGCAAGCATGCTGACGGTAGCTGTGGCCATTTTTAAATACATTACACCGTTTCTGAGATCAGTCACCTCTGTTTGTTTGAAGCTTTTATGAAAAAACAAACTTTGAAACACACATCAAGGTATTACTTTAAATATATGTATTTTTTACATACCTGTATTAGAATCAATCAGTTCCGCCTCATTTTCTTATTCTTATAAACGGGTCTCTCCGTTCTCCCATCAGCCTTTGCTTACACAGGTTGCGTCTGATTGGTTGGAGCCGAGCGCATCCAAAACTAACAGGAGTGGTGAATGAATCTATAAATGTGTTTTACGTGTGAAATGAAAATAATAAACCTAACAAAGGATTATGTACGTTAAATCTGCGCACTTTCAGATCGTGAATCAGTTTGGAAAACACTGTGTGATGGCCACAACATGAAGCGATCATTTTCTTATTCTTATAAACGGGTCTCTCCGTTCTCCCATCAGCCTTTGCTTACACAGGTTGCGTCTGATTGGTTGGAGCCGAGCGCATCCAAAACTAACAGGAGTGGTGAATGAATCTATAAATGTGTTTTACGTGTGAAATGAAAATAATAAACCTAACAAAGGATTATGTACGTTAAATCTGCGCACTTTCAGATCGTGAATCAGTTTGGAAAACACTGTGTGATGGCCACAACATGAAGCGATTTTATTGTTGAATTATCAGTGATACTTTCGTGTTTTTGTTGAGAAATGTTAACGATGTCATTAAAAGAAAGCATTAAATTAGGGAGAAAAACCCGTTCGCGGAGAGGGTCCCCGGTTCTCCAGTTAGATTGTGCTTCACGGCGTCATGTTTCGCCGTGACGGGGTTATTATTGGAGTAAATGGATGGCTGGAGCCTCTGCTCGAAGCGTCTCTGATCGCCGCGAGCGGGTTCATATTGGAATGAATTGACAACCCACAGCGTCACATAAAAACGTGGAAGGGTACCTTAGGCGTCAGCATGAGAAGTTAAGGGACGTGACAAATCGTCATTATTTTACGCGTCGGGAGTGAGAACGGGTTGCATGGAGAACCAAAACACTTCACAAGCGCATGGCACACAAGAAGAGCCACCTCCACAGGACAAGACTCAGCAGTCCATCTGCATCTTAAGGATAAAGGACACTCTTTCGAGGATGCCAATGTTCACATTTTGGACAGAGAGGACAGATGGTTTGAAAGAGGAGTGAAAGAAGCCATCTATGTCCACTGTGAGCGACCATCTTTGAACAGAGGCGGGGGTTTACGACACCAACTCTCTGCCATCTATAATCCAGTTTTGAGATCCCTTCCCAGACGCCTTAACGCCCACTCACATCCTGGGCCATCTGACCTCAGGAATTCGCATGACAAGGTGGGCCAGGTTTCACAATGAACCCACCTGAAACTCTGGCTGATTGGGGACCCACACCCAATTTCACACCTTGGCTCAGGCGATTAGAGGATCATCAGGGGGTCCTTTTGTCCCTCTGTGGGGGGAAACTCCCACTAGGTTTATATCTGGGACTCTCCACCATTTGACCTTAGAACTGAAGAAGCTTCTCGGATGAGAGGTGAAACGTCTTCAAGCAACTTAAAGAAGTCCAGACGCTTTTCTTTGCAAGCTCCTTTGAATATTCAGCTATGCTTCATCTCCTGCTCTGCGTTTGTGTGGGAGCCCTGTCAAAAACCTGTCCAATATGCTAGCAGTGTCCAAGCGTTGTTGTTTTTTTCCCTTTCATACCGCGACCCCCTGCAACGGCTCTGCGCCCCCCCCTAGGGGGCGGGCCCCACACTTTGGGAAGGTCTGGTTTACGGGGTGAATGGGCGGAGCTACACTGCATTTTTCAATCACAAGGTAGCACCACTTTGAAACATGTATGTTTTTCCACCTGTTTTTCTCCTGATGAGTCCATAATTTATGGCACTACTAGTGAGAGAGGCCATACATCCATCAGTATTAAATTACATTAGATTTCCAACAGCACTAGATTGGACTTTAAAAACCTTTTTGCAGATTTGCAGTATTTTCATGTAAGCATGAAACTGAACACTTCCTGGATGAGATGCTGAGCTGCCTAACTACTGCCTAACTCTTCTACCAGAGAAGTCCCCACATCACAACAATATCACCGACAGTTTGGATTTATGTGTCGTGTTATGCATTTAGCTGGAAGCAGAAATGAGAGACAGAGTGCAGACCGAGCACTGCTAAGTTGCCTTTATAAAAGCAATATTCACGTTGTTTTTTAGCTTCCTTGGGAACCACAAAAGGTTTTCCTCCTATTAGTAATTTTTATAATTGGTTTTGGTCCAGTTTACCTTCTTACCTTGAGGAGGATCTACCAGCTGTCACACAAGCACAATCCTGTGCCTTAAAAGATGTCCGTTTCATATTTGGCTGCACTGTGAAGAAATTCCTGTTTAAAAGTAACTAAATGACACCCAGCGGTCGGCTTGGCTGCCGCCTCAGGCTTTTTTGCAAAAATAATCAAATACACTTTTTAGATTGGGAGGATTTTAAAATAAAAACCAATTCACTGAATTCCATCACATAACAGGACACTTCAGTGTAGGTGAACTTTGATTTCCCTTAAGCAGTTTTTGACAAGATTAGAAAATTATTCTGGGCACTCTGTGTTTGCATGGATGCTGTTCTCAAAATCTCACCTGTGGTAGGTAATATACTGTTGGGATGTATATTTATCTGTAAGGATAATACCTTATAATTAGCACCAAATATTTGTGTTTTGTTCGTTGTTGCACACAGAGCATTGTAGAGATATTTTGGATGTAGATTACTACACACAGACACCATTAGATATTACAGGGAGAGGCCTCCTCTCTAAAGGTTTTGAAGGAGAGGTCTGCCTCACTAGTCAATCAATCAATCAATCAATCAAGGCTTTATTCACCACGTGCAGGTTGCCCTGCAGTGAAATAGGATCCCCCCTCCTTCCCCTGACCTTACGCACACAACACAGACATCACATACAGGTCGGAGATCGGTAGCGTTACAGAAAAAGAAAACACTGAAATATACACTACAATGGGAAAGTACAAGATAAAAAAAGAGACCTCTACTCATGCTGGGCTCCTATGGGAGGACAGCATGAGAACAGGAAACAAAAAACTCCTCTGCACAAAAAAGCACATAAATGTCCACAGCACAACAGTATGGAACACGTGACAAGCCACAGGGTCGGGTGGGGGGCGAGGAGTAAACCGAAGCAAACAGCTCATATGAATTTCAAAGCAGTTCTACAGTCCAACAGTGGTCTCTCAGTCTCTCGTTGGAGAGCCGCGAGCTTCGCCATACTTGCGCTCTGTGATGTTGTCATTCTTGTGCTCAAAGAGCCGATTCTGAGAACTCACGACCACAGTGAGCCTCCCCAAGATGTCATCCAATTTGCGCTCAGAGATGTTATTCCGAGCGAGCCCTTCCGAGATGTAATCCAGTCTGCACTCAGAGATCTTATTCTGAATATTCATGGCAGCCGTAAGCTTCTCCAAGATCTTAACCATGCTGCACTCAATGAGCCCATTTTGAGAAACTCACGCCTCTTCCCATCGTTTCAATCCCAGCGGGCAGCCTTGTGGGGATTTGAACAGCCGGTTCCGCTTTCTTAATTCTTCGATAAGTCAGGGCCAAGCCAGCTCCGATTGGCCAGAACCCTGTTACCATGGTTTCGAATAGGTAGATGTCTTCCGAGATGGTTTCGAATAGGTAGATGTCTTCAGCACTCAGGCTCACCCAAGCCCAAACTTCTCGTTGAGAAAGGGGTGTCAATTGCAGTCGAGGCCTCAGAAGGTATACATTTGTGAGACTGACTCTGTTAGAGAAAAACAAAGTTGAACATTTCTGGGCTTTCCCTTCCTCTCTTTATGCAGGTCTGACAGAGGGTAAGAGGTGGTTGCCATGGTGATGGGTGAAGTGGCATCTCCAAATAAGGAGACCAATCAGGACGACTGAGGACGATCTGAGCCACAGAGGGGAGGTCCGTGGCGCTGTGTAAAATTTGAAATCTATCCGTTTTGATAATAAATTGGGAAAACATAATTTTCCCATTATATTATAATTAGATTGTTCATCATCAGTGTGTGAATGTGTGTGTGAATGGGTGAATGACGGAATGTAGTGTAAAGAGCTTTGGGGTCCTTAGGGACTAAGTAAAGCGCTATACAAATGCAGGCATTTACCATTTACCATTTGGAGTGTATTTGTGTCTCTCTCATAAAAAACCCTACAATACATGCCTCTTTGAAGTTTGTAACTCATAATCTCTAATGAGTGGAAACAGCTGCCATTTGCTTTGGCTTTGATTTAAAGATAATATGATGTCATGTAAACTGCACATTCTGCAGTAAACAAGTGATGAGCCATTACCTGCATTCAACACCACTTTATTTGATCGCAAGTGACAGAGGTGGCCCACGGCCAAAACACCAAAAAGGTTTTAGCCCTCAGCTTCGCTGTTCCCTCAGACTGCAGAATTAAACTGAGTGAGGCTCTCGTTAATAAGCAGAAACATTAAAGGTATTTTTTTAATTTCTCCTTGTACCTTTAAATAATAAAATGTTCTTAATTAAAGACTACAGTGACTGGCTGCATTGAAATAGTATTACACAACAAGCTGCCTGGCCCTAGTTCAACTTCAGATTTTATCTCTTCAACAGAATACTTGAACATTCTGGATATAAAGTAAATACAGATGTTCATTGTATTGTCTTTAAAGATCCTTGTGAAAGAGTCTTTGTGAAAGTGTTGGTTTGTCAGTTATTTAAGATTCCTCCTTAGAAGTAATTTCTGTGTTTAAAACATAAGCAGACCCTAACAATCTGTATTCTTCATCTGCTTCTTTCTTTAACTGCAGGTCTCAGAATCATAAAAGAAAAATGATATGCAGTCATATTTCCTTAAGCCATTCATGCCCTCATGGTCCCTGGGTTCGTACTTTAGTGGCTTTATTTATTATTCGAGCTGCTGTGATTATTTAGAGCTTTTCGGTTAAAGGTCTTCATGCTTTTAGTTTTTGAGTTTTGCAGTCTTTCCTGGTGTTCCCTCGGGGTAAAGATGCTGCGTGTGTCTACCTCATCCTGGTCTATTTTAGTAATGGGTACTCTCTCGCTCGTACTAGACTTCATTTGCATTCTCTTGTTTTCAGTGATTAGTTTCAGCTGTCCTCCCACCTGTTATATGGCACATCCTTATAACATCTGAGTTTCTCCTCATCCTTTGTTACGTTGTCCGTCAAGTGTCTCCCTGCCCAGTGTTTCCTTAGATTCCTGATGTTTGGATTCCCTGTTTCTGCCAAGCAATTATTTTGAGTCTGCATCCTATCTGCCAGACAGCCGTTCCTTGACAGTTCCTGCAAAAGTGACAGCAGTTAATATTTTGGGGTCCCTGGTAGAGAGGAAGGCTTCATGTTTGTTTGCTGGTCATTATTTATGACTGAAGATAAATTTAGAAAAGGTGATTGTCACTGATCAGTAAAATTCAGACAGAGAACAAACATTTGAAAGAAAATAGCCCCACTATTCCTAAAAGATTCATGTACCACAGTGAATGGATATGTCAATAGAAAATTGTACTTAGTAGTCAGTATAATCTTTTAATAATATAAGTTTGCATATGATAGAATACTGCATGATGACCTCTTTATTATTCAGACTGTTGACAGTGATGGCCCAGCAAAATCTTTGAAAATGGGGAATAAACAAGCAACACCTGATGAGGAATGGTTAGAAAAACAACAAGCTGGAGCAGGTAGAATAATTGCAAATAGGTGGAGAAATCCACAAAAAGCTAAAAACCGCAGCTGGGAAGGGAAATTCAATCCCTCAGCTATTACCCAGCTGAGAGCTGCCCTGCAAAAAGAAATTACATTAACAAAAGACCCAAAGAAAAAATTAAAACGTGAAGAAGAGTATAAACTTTTCCAAGCATGGGAAACCGAAGCTGAAAGGAGAACTGAAAACAAGAAAAATTAAAGAGGGAAAAGAAAAAAAACAATTCCATTAAAGGATTACTACCACCCATTAGGTCTCATGTACAAAAGCATTGGGTAACGCAACATACGGGCACAGCAGATGACGCGCTTCAATATGCTAACCATGCACAGACAGTGGTGAAAAAGAAAGAGAAGGTCTCAGTTTTTGCCCTCGACGCTGACACTGTTCTCACAGCTTTCAGTGGAGGCTACAGGGGAGGTTTCAGAGGCCAAAAGAAAGGGAGAGGAATGCATAGGGCAGGAACAAGAGGTAGAGACAGACGTAGACACACACCAAGCAGTGGTTTTAGTACTACATGCTGGAAGTGTGGAAAAAAGGGACACTTTGTACGTGACTGTAAGACACAGAGAACACCTGACACAAAATGATTAGCTGCAACCACTGTGGTTGCCACCACCCAGACAAATGAAAGGGAGAGACAGAAAAAAAGTAATAGCACTAACAAACAAAGAAGACAGTGACTCAGAACAGGATAGCAGCTCAGATGAAGAGAGCAGTTCAAACCTAGAAGAACATAATCTCTCACCAAGTGCCAAGGAAAGTGTGTGAAAAGGAAAATGTCTCCAGCTTGGGAAAGGGTGAAACTGCAGATCACCCGCAGCCCTTGGTGGATACAAAATAAAATATAAATAAAATATTGTAATATACTATATATATAAAGAGATAATAGCATTAATAAAGAAATAATATTAATATGAAGAGGCACCTTAGTCAGTTATGATGTGAGGGGGATAATTGTTAAAAGTAGTCTGCATCAAGCTTAAGGTTTGCTCAAATTTAGTACAATGACATATGACATATGAGATGAAGAAAATAAAGAAAATATCTAAACTAATTGAGTGCATAGAGGCAATTGACCTGCTTGAAAACCTGTCATCCTAGATGAGACATTATTGAGATATAGAGCACACCTATACTAACAACTAATAGGCTAAACCCTGTATACAACAGCTAAAGTTACAAAATTGAGAAGCTGAATTAAATATGTGGTCACTGCTAAGGTGAAGCAAGTTACACATTTTTTAGAGCAGGAGCTGCATGCTATTAAAGCTCAAACATGCAGCTGTCTGTGATTTCTTGATTTGTTTTTGGCAGCAGCCTTTTTTGCATCCTGACACGTGTGTAAACCGTTCATGCCATCAGCAATTTGTTTTTTGTTTTGTTGGGTTGAAAAATAAGTAAATTTGTGATCACACTTGTGGATCACAGTGACACATAATGATTAAGCAAATGATTTACTAATGCAGATGAAGTTTATTCTAAAGTTCATGGAGAACAAAGATGAATAGCATTTTCAGTTGTGTCTCGGCTGTTGTTCTCTGTGTAGTGTGCTCAGTTTTTGCTTTTTGTTTTTTGAAATGTTGCTTGACTGAGGAGTACTGTGACTTCTGAAGTGGCTCTCACCATGCGACCTTGATGATGATAAGTTCAGAGCCAGCTGAGAGCTGGGTTGTCTGCTTTGTTTTAGGTGATAAGGCAGAAAAGTTAAAACTTAGTTTCTTGTATTTAAAAAAAAAAGAAAGAAAGAAAAGAAAAGAAAGGGGTTTTGTGCTTCTCAGCCAAGAACAACTACAATTCCATTTTCTGTTTTTGAGAAAGGAGAATTTAAAATAATAATAATAATAACTCTCAGTGAGCCTGAGTTATGACCTTGGCTCCCTGTTTTTCTGCTTCCAACAAAGATGGGGGTGAAGCTCCCGTGGAATGTGCTCTGTTATCTCTACTATCAGAAAAGCAGGGCCCTGACTCTCTGCACACAATATTCTTTTCATAACTTATGAAGTATGGAATGTATGTATGAAATGTCATGAAACAGTGTAACTCACTCACAGTAAATCAGCAGTATAGGATAATACAAACCTATCTAATGAATCTAATGATTTTCACATTCTTTTAACTCAGAAGTATGATGCAAACTAAAACTACATACTGATTACACAAGAAGTATGATGTGGCCTACAGCAGTATCAGTACTCATTTTGATTACAGGTTTAATGTAATATATAACAGCATAATAATCTCACAACTGCTACAAGCACATTTGCCTTTCTTAACATATGCAAGAGAAAGGCAGCTTAGACTATAGCACACACTATACATGTGCCTGTATCTCTCATTGGTGTTAAAGCAGGGAAAACTTAACAGAGTTTTGTTATCAAATGCTGAATTTATCCACTGCTGACATTTAACTCTCCAGCTTGCAGGACAATAGGTGAAACGTTTGTGAAAACAGAGAAGAATAAATTAAAGACAAAGAGAGAGTCTGGTATGACCAAGCTGTCAGGGCTCTGTGTGCGGGCAGGCAGAGATGAGGATCCAAATGCAGGACTCAAACACAGAATTGTAACTCAAAAAACCTCAGCTTTATTGCTGGCAGGAAAACAAACATGAAGTGAGGATGGAACACTGAGACTAAGGACACACAGGCATAATCTAAGGGTACGACGCGACACTGGGCATGGGAAAACACAGGGCTTAAATACACAGGGTAGTAACGGGGGAATCGGCAACAGGAGGGAGACACAGCTGGGAGAGATCAGGGCTAACGAGACAGGGGGAACAAAGCTGCACATACTAACATCAGACAGGAACAAGAACCTTCAAAGTAAAACAGGAAACAAAACACACTTTACTAAGACACAGACTAGACAGAGACAGACTTGACACTGACCAAAGGCTACTAAATGATAATCATAATCACAACAGTATCAGATCATAAATCATAATATAGAAAAACACCAAGATAACTGAAACACCAAGTACCAGAGAAACATAAAGGAAAATCCATGATGCAAAAGTACCAAAACATGATGAACTCAAAATACTGGGTCCAACGGACCCAGAACCGTGACACAAGCAGTAATCAGACAATACATTTAGTTGGTAATACAATAAATTGTGAGATGCTTTCTGCTTGATTGATGCAACACAAGTATGAAGAAAATTCTTTTTTGTGATAATATTTTGAACGTGCATTTCTGTTGACCTGTCAATTTAGCGCATTATAAGCTGATATGCAAATTACAGGGTTCGTACGGGTGCCTGAAATCCTTGAAAATCCTTGAATTTTAATGTTGTCCTTTAAAGGTTTGAAAAGTGCTTGAATTTCAGATGTGGTGCTTAAAAGTGCTTGAAAGTGTAACTGTATTTCATTCACCACAAATAACTATCTGATTGAATAGTTTTCTTATCAGATAGAGAAATAAAATGAGTCGCAAAATGTAAAAGCAATATTTCCCCTGACTGGGAGAGGCTTTGAAAAGTGACTGCCCTTGCAAGCAAGTAAAACTGTGTGTCTCCACTCTCTGACTCTCAGCTGAAGAAGTGTCTTTAGAATACATCTCTTGACAGGATAGTAAAGGGGTTAGTTACTAGGGCTGGGTATCGTCTCTGATTTCTAGAATCGATTCGATTTCGATTCACAAGGTCCCGAATAGATTCGATCCACGATTCGATTCAATCCTATTCAATTCGTTTTGAATCGGGTAAATTTTGCCTCAGACAGTCAGAAATGTTATAATTCTGATCACGTATCAGTACATTTCCATATTTTTATTTCTATAAAAAGAAAGCTGAGACTTTCGAGACTTTATCAAAAGTGTAAGCATCAGAGCAGATGCCCTTGTGTCAAAGTAACTGAGGATAAAACACAGAAAAACATGAAGGCGACTTTCCTGGCCTGGAATTTTATAAAAAAATATTCTGCAGTAGATCAAAAACAAAAGAAAACCATTAATCAACATATGAACATTACTTGATGCTGCTGAAGTGAAGCAGATCAAAGTTACAGCGGTTTTATTAGAGACAGAGCTAAGCCTTTTGCAATTATGCATAATTTTAAAAAGTTTAAATTTGTTCAGTATTGAACAGCAGAAATTAGGCTTTCGGAAGTAAGTAAAAGGAAAAAAACAGTGGCTGACAGCGCTGTAAACAACTGTAGACTTTTTATCATGGTGGAAGCAAAACAGGAAAAGTCAGATGGAATTCATGACGATGTTTATGTGAAGCGTAGTTTGGATCTTCTTTTGCTGCTGGTTCAGTCAATATTGTTTGGAGAGAGATAAAAACCTACAGCTTCAGAATCTAGCGCAAAAAGGGCGTAAACACAAAGCGCGTCGTCTTTCAGCCCCAACCGTGTCCGTGCCGTCAGGTGAGAACGGCGACATCTCACTGATTTTGATCCATTGGAGGGTCCACGCTTTGTGTTTGTGTCTTTGTGCAGAATCCGTGTACCTACTCTCATTTACTGTTTTAGCTGTTTGGTGGTTGTTGAAATTTTGTGAGGTTTAACCTGAGATTCTGGCATTTCGGGCAAAATAAATTTTAATTGCAAAATAAATTGAATCGATATTAAAAAATCGATTCAGGATTTTAATGAATTGATATCACGCTATCCAAGCCAGAATCGATTTTAATCGATAAATCGATAATAAAAACCCACCCCTATTTGTTACACGTATTTGATTGTTATGTAGGATCTATATTAAGCAAAACATCAAACATGACCAGAAATGATCCTGGTGGTCTTTTGACATTAAAGATTTTAGGTCTGTGATAGAAAACATTACCCTCACACACTCATTATTAGATAGCAGTGATATTTCACTTTGAACAGGCCCTCCAGAAACTGACGAGTAAAACCTCCAGTTTGATAAAAAGCTAAACCAGAGCTGGAAAAGGGCATCACATGGCCTTGATCTGAAGAAGCAAAGAAGATCTGTTTGAGAAGGAGAATTGGACAGTTTGGATAAAGATAAAATTAAGATCCAGCAGAGCAAATACACATCCCAGGTCTTGCCTGAAGCCTCCTGCCATAGAAGTAGACTCCAGTATTTGTCGATAGATAACCAAGAGGTCAAGTACTGTCTCCTGAGAGGTGCTCTGCTGATTGGTTGCCCTCTGTGTGACTGCTGAAAAGGTCTCGTGCAAATAAATCATCCCAAAGATTTCCCCAAAGCACAGACACTGAAGTAGAAAAGGATGTTTAGAGATCACTGCATGATTTTAAACCTCTCGGTTTTACAGATTTAGACGTATAAAAGCGGCGAATCAAAAGACGAAAATGTGTACATCCTGTAAAAGTAGGACACGGTGAAAATGTATTTCTGCAGTAAAGATGTTGGTAGACTATGAACTTGATTTCATTCATCATCGTTTATGTCCTTGATGTTTTTTTCTTAAAGATGTGTCGTTTCCTACATTTCAGCTAAAAGCTGATGATGGTAGTGGTGACGACTGTGTGCTGAGACCTGACACAAATGAGAAAAATGAGGCAGCCAGTTCTTGAATGGAGGGGGGAGTCCCCCGCTGAGTCTGACCTCAATCTGAGAGACGAGCAGAGATGTGCTGGTTGAAAATGATGACCACTGCTGTACTAATAATAACACAAACACACCGCAGTTCCTGAAATAAGGTGGTGGGTGACAGATGTAGATATTACTGTGACAACATGGTTGCACAAGTTGTTCTCTTCCTGATTTCTTAGCTTTTTGCATACTTGTAGTCGACGCAGAAAACCAGAGTAGATACAAAATGCAGGTTTTAAATGACAGTTCCATTTATTAAGGGAACAAAGTTATAAACCTGACTTTGTGTCAGATTTGTGGGGGTGATCGTGGCTCAAGAGTTGGGCGTTCCTCTTGTAATCGCAAGGTTGCTGGTTCAAGCCCTGGCTCCGACAGTCTCGGTCGTTGTGTCCTTGGGCAAGACACTTCACCCGTTGCCTACTGGTGGTGGTCAGAGGGCCCGGTGGCGCCAGTGTCTGGCAGCCTCGCCTCTGTCAGTGCGCCCCAGGGTGGCTGTGGCTACAATGTAGCTTGCCATCACTAGTGTGTGAATGTGTGTGTGAATGGCTGGATGATTGTGTATAGTGTAAAGCGCTTTGGGGTTCTTAGGACCAAGTAAAGCGCTATACAAATACAGACCATTTTACCATTTTTGTGTGAAAAAGTAAATACCAACTAAAACTAATAACTGGTTGTTATACGATCCTGCGTACTGCAAACCATCATTTGCATTAACTGACAGTGAGTGGGGGAACGTGGGTCCAGCTAGTGAAACTAAAGTAACCTTACAAATGTCACTGCTGTTTGCTTTCCTGTATTCATTTATGTCAGACGTGATAGCAGAGCTGTATGTCTTAATTTGTTTCAGAAATCCCTCAGTCAGGACAGGCTATACTATGGGCGTGTCCAAATTCATGGGCTGCATCCTCCTGAGGCCACATTTGTAGGCCGATTACGTCACAGCGACACAACAAAGGCTGTCCAAATTCGTAGACTCCTCCGAATGCAGCCGACAAATGTGTCCTCCTTTTCCCCGAATTTGAAGGATGGGTCGGGTGTGTCCTTCGTGGCCCACCATATCCCAGAATTCATAGTGCGGTTCCAGTTTTCCAATTCCAGTTTTCAACAATGGCAACCGCTGCTAAGTTTTTAATATTACTTATTACTCTTTCGGGGTCACAAAATAAACTTTTAACATATTTTCAGGCGAGAATGTAGCTGTGTAAACTTCAAATATCTGCTCGGTTTATCCAGATATTACATATTTGCAAAAGTGCTCTGACGTTTTCGGAGACGTCTGTGATCCACCAGCTCGATAGCTAACCGGGAGCTCGAGGGTCTCTAGATAAAATAAAACTTTATTAATCCCCCAGGTGGTTTTCACACAGCTGAATAAACGTCAAACAGAAAACTGATTAAACAGAAGTGTGAGATGGTCGAGAATTTACACCAGTGTCCTGTTATATTTTAGATAGCAAGGAGCAGACAGCTGAGTTTATTAAACTCCACCGAGCGGTGACCCAAATCTGAAGGCTAGACTGTCCAATTTCATAGCTGTTTACTTCCGTCATACCCGACCTTCTGAGGACCCAGCCCACGTAGACTGCGAAGGCCGGGTCCTCAGGAGGTTGCAGCCCATGAATTTGGACACGACCTATATTTAGATGGAAACTAGCGAGCTAACTCCCTGCTAACTTCTAACTCAGTTAAGTTTAATAAATTCCGTTTTCATAGATGCCTAGATGTTTAACTTAATTGTTAAACCTGCTAGAGCAGCCACACTGATCATTTTATTACAGATGAAAGAATTTCGACAGTTTTTAACTCTCAGTGATGCTGCAGTGATCGTTTGGCTTATGGACCTGCAGCGGAGTTTGGGCCCAGACACGGCTAATGACGTCAGACTTAAAGACTGGATTATTGAATCATGATCTCTGACCTTAACTGAGTCAAGTGAGGTCAGAGGTCATTTTCAATAATCCGGTCTTTAAGTGGGATGTCATTAGCCGTGTCTGGCTGCAGATGTTGCTCTGGGAACTCCTGGATGGTAAATGGTAAATGGACTATTTCTTATATAGCGCTTTTCTACTCTCCCGGAGTACTCAAAGCGCGCTATACAACATGCATTGGATGGGTCGTCGATGTGCTCTTGGAGTAATATTGATGGGCTGGGAAGGTTCAGCACTGTTTCAGGTTTTTCCATATGTGGATAATGCCTCTCACCGTGCTTCAGTGGAGTCCCAAAGCTGTGCTGCTCTCTGAGATCTTTTTTTCAAACTCAGTTTTTCCAGAAAATGTGGATACTTGCTTTTAATTCATAGCCATATAGGCCTAAGTAGGTATGGGGAATTTTGAAGTCATCATTTAGAAAATGTATAAATATAAAACACAAAATATCCTCCAAATGTTCTTTCATGCAGATGAAATCGAGCCTTTTGTGCAAATGAATGTCACCATCAGTTAGTCCTCAGTGAACCTGGTGGAGTAATAGCAACACAAAAGGTGGACCTGTGTTAACGTTGTCTCACATTGTTTTTTCCAGATGAAAAGATGACATGAAACTTATGTCATTCTGGGAAGAACAAAGAAATCCATCAGAGTGCGCCCAATTATTTGAGAGTCACAGCTACACATTTGTGAAAGTCATAAAAGCCAATTCATTACCATCTGCAATCGTCAGGTACATCATCTGCAGAGCTTTTGTCATCAAAACTCCTCTAATGTTAGAATTCAACGCTTTTCTGCATAACAGCTGAAGCCCAGGTGATGAACTCACAGTGAGGAAACACTGGTAATGTTTCTACAGCACAACAGTAACGTCACTGTGGTTGCTTGGATTGGTAGCTAGAGGAAAAAGTTTGATTGGTTAACTCGGTTGATTAACACCAAAGGTTAAACCAAAACCCACGCTTTCACAATTGTCTAATGAAGAGTTTTGTTGCCTAATTCTAACCAAACTGCAACTTAAATTAAAATTATTTTGATCAATAAAGAAATGAATACATCTACAGGACTTTTTAATTTTGGTTTTGGTAGGGGGCTTTGCAGTTTCAAGGTCTGAGCTTTA
This sequence comes from Haplochromis burtoni, assembly GCF_018398535.1. Classification (NCBI taxonomy): domain Eukaryota; kingdom Metazoa; phylum Chordata; class Actinopteri; order Cichliformes; family Cichlidae; genus Haplochromis; species Haplochromis burtoni. Next base: position 54,563 of record NW_024582593.1, on the reverse strand, counting down.
GGTGAACTTGCTGGGATGTCCCCACTCCTGGAAAGGTTGTGGCATTGTAACATATACCTGAATGCTCCAGACTTGCAAAGCTGTATTTGCTGTTGATCAAGTTAATCAGGTGCAGCTGATCAGCAGGTTTGGCTGCGACTTATCCCCGTTTCCTGTGGACTTATTTATCTGATGGATGACACAGATACAGACGACACTTTTTCACATCACTGTATTCATGAAGCTTTAGATATCTAACACAGTGATCAGTGGACAATCATTTATTGTGCTGTTATCTGAGATCATGTGAAGATTTGAGTGAAAATTAGTCTTGGCTAAATTTGGATTCAGTGTATTTGAAGTGAGGTTTTTCATCTAGGCTGCAAAAGGTGTGCTGATAGTGTTTCATGTTGAAACACAGTTACTAAATCATATCAAGTTTGAACCTTGACATCTTTTCCACCAGAACAGACTTACGGTGTCTGAATAATATCAAAACTCCTTAATTAAACTTAATCTTATCTACATTTGCTTTTGCCTAATTTTGTCCTTGTCCGGCAGGATTCCACCTTCCACCTCCCAATGAAAATTCAAGTTCAGCGTATGAGACTAATTAAAATGACTCCTTTAAGATACAGCGTGGTCCACCCTGCCACGTGATCAAATTTCTCAGTCAGGTGGACTAAAATGAAGACTGCTCTTTAATTACTCTTTGCTGTGGTGAGTCATTCATCTATGATGGAGGCATCCAACATTTTTAGGATGAATAACTAGAAAATTACAATTATGGTTATGATACAGTCCTATATAGGGAGTGCAGAATTATTAGGCAAGTTGTATTTTTGAGGAATAATTTTATTATTGAACAACAACCATGTTCTCAATGAACCCAAAAAACTCATTAATATCAAAGCTGAATGTTTTTGGAAGTAGTTTTTAGTTTGTTTTTAGTTTTAGCTATTTTAGGGGGATATCTGTGTGTGCAGGTGACTATTACTGTGCATAATTATTAGGCAACTTAACAAAAAACAAATATATACCCATTTCAATTATTTATTTTTACCAGTGAAACCAATATAACATCTCCACATTCACAAATATACATTTCTGACATTCAAAAACAAAACAAAAACAAATCAGCGACCAATATAGCCACCTTTCTTTGCAAGGACACTCAAAAGCCTGCCATCCATGGATTCTGTCAGTGTTTTGATCTGTTCACCATCAACATTGCGTGCAGCAGCAACCACAGCCTCCCAGACACTGTTCAGAGAGGTGTACTGTTTTCCCTCCTTGTAAATCTCACATTTGATGATGGACCACAGGTTCTCAATGGGGTTCAGATCAGGTGAACAAGGAGGCCATGTCATTAGTTTTTCTTCTTTTATACCCTTTCTTGCCAGCCACGCTGTGGAGTACTTGGACGCGTGTGATGGAGCATTGTCCTGCATGAAAATCATGTTTTTCTTGAAGGATGCAGACTTCTTCCTGTACCACTGCTTGAAGAAGGTGTCTTCCAGAAACTGGCAGTAGGACTGGGAGTTGAGCTTGACTCCATCCTCAACCCGAAAAGGCCCCACAAGCTCATCTTTGATGATACCAGCCCAAACCAGTACTCCACCTCCACCTTGCTGGCGTCTGAGTCGGACTGGAGCTCTCTGCCCTTTACCAATCCAGCCACGGGCCCATCCATCTGGCCCATCAAGACTCACTCTCATTTCATCAGTCCATAAAACCTTAGAAAAACCAGTCTTGAGATATTTCTTGGCCCAGTCTTGACGTTTCAGCTTGTGTGTCTTGTTCAGTGGTGGTCGTCTTTCAGCCTTTCTTACCTTGGCCATGTCTCTGAGTATTGCACACCTTGTGCTTTTGGGCACTCCAGTGATGTTGCAGCTCTGAAATATGGCCAAACTGGTGGCAAGTGGCATCTTGGCAGCTGCACGCTTGACTTTTCTCAGTTCATGGGCAGTTATTTTGCGCCTTGGTTTTTCCACACGCTTCTTGCGACCCTGTTGACTATTTTGAATGAAACGCTTGATTGTTCGATGATCACGCTTCAGAAGCTTTGCAATTTTGAGACTGCTGCATCCCTCTGCAAGATATCTCACTATTTTTGACTTTTCTGAGCCTGTCAAGTCCTTCTTTTGACCCATTTTGCCAAAGGAAAGGACGTTGCCTAATAATTATGCACACCTGATATAGGGTGTTGATGTCATTAGACCACACCCCTTCTCATTACAGAGATGCACATCACCTAATATGCTTAATTGGTAGTAGGCTTTCGAGCCTATACAGCTTGGAGTAAGACAACATGCATGAAGAGGATGATGTGGACAAAATACTCATTTGCCTAATAATTCTGCACTCCCTGTATACACAGCATCCTAAGTGACCCTGCTGCAGAATGGCATATCCAACAATGGCTTTTCATTACATGAACAAAGGCAGCCGTGTTATTTAATCTTCATGTATAACAGATGATGCTAACTGGCAGTCAGCACTGAAAACAAACAGCAGGCAGGATCATCTGATGACAAGCTGAGGACCGAAATTTTCAGCGCTGTTCGGAAATGTTTGCAGATGGTGAAACGTTTAGACGAACGAGGACTTTTGAGTGCCACTTAAATAATGTAAAGAAGAAGATGCTGATGTTCAGAAACACACAGAGTCGGCTGGGATTTCTACAGGTAAACACTTCTTATCATTACGTTGTTGTAAAAACATGATTGTTCTAAAGGGAACTGGCGTGGAAACTGCAGAAAGTGTAAGTCTTTGTGGATAGCTCTCTCACTGAACAGGGGCAATGAAAGTTCTGTTTACATGCTCCTGAAGAGCAAACGTCTAAAATGAATGAAGTCACCTGTGTGGAGGCATTAAAACAAAAACCTTCATGAGCATTTACCAAGTAGTTTTGTTATATGGCATTATTGCACTCAAGAAATGTCGATTGTTTTTTGTTTGTTGTTGTTTATGGAGTTAATGATTTTAATGCATTTTCATTCGGTTATCATGCAGTAGTTTTTATAAAGCTGTTTATTTATCAAGGATCCACTGCAGGAATATTTCCTAAATCCTGACTAAAAAAAGACAAAACAGCTTTTTCAAAAACTTTAAAATGTTCAAGCCACTTCACAGTCACCTATGAATCATTCGAGCATAAAAAGGCTCCTAACTCAAGAGATGAGCCTGTGTTGTGTCTACACATAGCAGACCACTTAGCACACATCCCATTTGAAGTCGTATCTTTAGGTTTTGTTGCTAGCAGCTTCTCACAAAACACACCATTTATTTTCATTTATTTCATTTAAACAATGAAAAATGACAAAGATAACAAGAAGCCATTCTTAAGGAAGGGAATCAGGGAGAATAGGCTGGGGTATGCCAAATTATTAAGTTTTTGGTGAAGGTCTCATGTCAGAGGTTCTGTTATGGTTTGGGCTGCATTTCCGACAGTGGTGTAACCATCAGTCATACAATTTGGAAAGCATCTGATTGGCAGTAGATTAATTTTTCAGCCTGGCAATGGTCCAAACACACTGGCATTGCAGTGAAAGCACACACACAGAGGATCAGTCATGGATGGGCCTCCCCAGAACCAGACCTCAGTGTTACTGAAGCAGTGTGCGATCATTCTAACAGAGAACAGCGCCCAAGAGTTCAGACTGTGTTGGATAATAATTGCCAAATGTTGCCTTGAATTAATTTGTACAAATTCAGTTTTTGCTGTATATAAAATTTTCCACAGACATTTCCACGTTTCAATAAGTTGCTGCACTGTTTTCACAGTTTTCTTGCAAAATATGAAGAAATGAAGGTATTAAAACAAGATTCTGGTATGTAGCATGTGAAAGACAGACTAACTGGAATAAAATATTTACTGACAACAAAATTTGACAAAGAAAATAAGATTCTGAAGTATCTTTTTATTTTTTTATTTTTTTATTTTTTTTTTGGCCTGTCCCGTTTGGCTCTTTTGCCATCAGAATTATTGTCTAAAGGCAAA
>NW_024582593.1:0-44435 GCF_018398535.1 Haplochromis burtoni | reverse complement strand
GAAAGATGCCCAACGGATTTACTTTACCAAACTGACCATCCCAGCCTTGCCGTAATGGTCCATTTGATTCACCTTTTATTGTTTATTTTATTTTCACTTACTGAATACGGGACAGACTTGACTGGGGGAAAGAAGGGGAGAAAGAAAGAGGGAAAGAGAAACAGCTGAGAAGAGGGACGGGGGAGAAGGGCAAAAGACAAAAACCAACAGAACGGGCAGAGAAAAAAAAATGCATATATCAATCACCTGGGTCACCTGCTGAGAAAGAAAAAAGAAAGCAAGCAGAAGAGAACAAGAGTAATAGAATAAACAACATCACAATGATATATGGGAATATGACAGTAAATACTAAATATTAAACATTATTGTGCAGCACATAAGATCAACAGAACACAGTGTGCTTTGAGGTAGGAGCCAAAAAGGGTGTAGTTTGTGGGTGTGATCACCCGTGTGTACACCTGTGAGCATGGACGCGCTTGTTTTTTGTTTTTTAAAAGGTTCCTTCATGTAATAATCTGCTAGAGGGTGTGGGGGGGCCACAGCCCCGTCCTCCAGGGCATGAAGCAGGTATGGAGGAGATCAAAACTCCAGACATCCAGAGGCCCCCAGAACACAAGAGACCAAGGAAGACCAACAGAGGGGCAGCCGCGCCACTGTCCCGGAAAGAGCTGAGGAGAGTCCCAGATGAGGGCTCACTCAGCAGCTGCGGAGCAGAAGCCAGGGGGAGTTGCAGTGACGCGCCCGTGAGCTCCGCCGGCAGCCAGCCGCGCCTGAGTGACCGAGCCCCAGGCCGAGAGGCCGGGGGCACCCCACCTCCGAAGTGGCCCGGGCGAGCCCCAGGCTCCAGGCCCCGATAAGCGGCCGCCAAGGAGTGAGCCGGTGTGTACCTGGACGCCCATCCCCGGACACAAAGAACCACCAACGCACCGATGTCTGAGGGAGTCCGCCACTGGCAGGGGAAGTGGTGGTAGGGGGAGATAGGCCTCCAAACCTTGGAGGGCCTGAGATGTCCCCAGAGAGGTGGCGCCTGACACCCAACCTGACATATAGACACAGACATACAGGCACACACAGATACAAACATCCATTCCCACCCTCATGGATAAACCTAGAAGTAAACTCCTAGTAACTCAAATGAAAAAATGAGAAATAATTGGTTGTCAAAAAAAATGGCTCAGACAAGATTAGCAGAAAACAGTGAAGTAATTAAGACTAACAAACAAGAAGCTATAATGGAATTGAACCAAAACAATAGCATAACTTAATGGAGAGAGCTCTAAAAAGCACACAGTGCTCTGACAGGAAATAAAATTGGCATTAAGCCCTGAAGTCACTCATTGGCTTCAGGCACTCCAGCCAGAGACATTAAGGTGAAGGAAACAGCTGAAGCAAAGTCCCCGACATTAATCCTTTCTGTGCTTTACACGAAGAGGGAAATGCAGTAGCAGCTGTTGTGCTGGTTAAACATGATTGCTGTTCTTTGCTGCAGTCTGCTTCATCTGTAAAATCAGAAAACTTAGGGTGACTTGTGACATCCATCACACAAACAGTTGAAACCACATAAAAAATAAAACCATCCCCTTACTTAATCCCTTCTAAGAGTCATCTGTTTCCTTTTAAAAATACTTCTGGCAAATCCAAAAAGCAGAAAAGCAAACAAACAAGAGGAGCATGTGGTTTTATCATGGCCACTGTGCCATGACTGCTTCCTGTTGGACGCTGCACCAGTCTTCTTTTTTCATTCCTTTTCCCCCTTTTCTTCCTTCCAACATGGCCACTGCGCCATTAAGATATGACAGCCTACAAAAAGTAAGCTCAACTTTTAAAATGTTTTATGAATTAGTTCTGTGATTTCTCGCCAACGCACTTTCCCTTCATCTTTCCAGGAAAGTTGGGTTGAGGTATTTCCTGTCACTAAAATTTGCATATTTCTGGAGAAAAACTCCACACATTGAAAATTGTTATTTTAAATGGAGTGTAAGCTTTCAGTGATTGGTTAACTCAGCATTATATGTGTATAAACAACAATCCCAATCTCTGTCTTTCTTCCACAGCATGTCTTTATCCTGTTTTCCTTCTCTCACCCCAACCGGTCGCAGCAGATGGCCGCCCCTTCCTGAGCCTGGTTCTGCCGGAGGTTTCTTCCTGTTAAAAGGGAGTTTTTCCTTCCCATTGAGTGCTTGCTCATAGGGGGTCATATGATTGTTGGGCTTTTCTTTGTATCAACTGTAGAATATAAAGCGCCTTGAGGCAACTTTTGTTGTGATTTGGTGCTATATAAATAAAATTGAAATGAATTGAATTGAATTAAATGTACAGCCTTCCAACTTTCTTTAAAAAAACAAAAGGCCCAATTTTATTTTGGTTCCATCAAATAGAGGTAAGTGATGTTTTTATTCTTTAAATGTGGGTTTTATTGTGTGGCCGCCATGCTAGTCTAACATCTCCCCCCTACAGCTGACCGTCCCATGTGGCTGCTGCTCAGTTTTTGTCAATGGAAAATTGTACTTAGTAGTCAGTATAATCTTTTAATGATATAAGTTTGCATATGGTAGAATACTGCATGTAATCATTTGTGTTTAGAAGTATATAGTTGGTGGCATATTGAAAGAATGTCTCATCCTAGGAGGTCTGTAACATTCCAGGGTGTTCTGGCGTTCACCCCCACATCCTAGGAGCATGGGAGAGGTCGTACCTTGTCTTATTGTTTTACGGTAGGATTAACGTAGCTATATCTGTTCTAGTCTAAGTGCTTTTTGTTTAGATGAACTGCTGGACTTCGAGACCAGCAGGTTTAGGGAAGTCATTTATGGGGTCACACTCTGACACACACACACACACACACACACACACCTCCACATTTCAATGTATGGAACAAACACTCACTGAAGCATATAAATAAAGACCAGGGCAGTACTCAGGGCTTAGTCTCTGAGCCTCACGCTTCTGGAGGCTGCCCTTGCTAGCAAGAAAACCTGTGTTTCTCCTCTCTGATCCTCTGCTGAAGAAGTGTTTTAGAATATAACTCTTAACAGTTTTGGAGAAGATATTATTCCAGATCTACAAAAAAGTGCTGTATTTTATTTTCTTTGCTGTGCTGGGTTTGTTTTGGCCACCGTGCCTCGTCTCTGCTGCCCTGCTGATCTTTCTCTCCATCACAGCCGATGCACTTTGACTTTTGCGCACTCTCTCGATGGAGCTCTGTTTCATGCTCCCACTCAGATATTTGGACCATTTTTCTTTCTTGTTCTGTGTGTATGAATATCTCCTTGTTTGCATTTGAACAGCCTTTACTGTGGCTGCTGTGCCACACTGAAAGCTGAGGAAAGTGTAACATCTGTCTATTTGGCTGTCCCATCTCATCTGGCTTGTTTGCCAGATGAGAGGGAGGTGTCACTTGTTTCCCGCTGTGCCTGAGGCTCTATCACCCATTTATTTTCTCTCTTCTGTACTTCTGGTATGATATTAAAATGATACAATCTTTTAAGTTACTGAATATTCAAGATCATTTTGCAAGGGTGTTTATTTTAAACATGGCTTGTCAATTGAAGGAGGGAAAAAATGTGTGATGTGGGATTATGTTCCAAGTTGTAGAAAAAACTTTTCATCATATACAAAGTCATCACAGTATAACACAGTCAAACTTCAAGGATATTAATTTGTTTATTTAGGAAGCTTAAATAATCTTGAATCTATTTCACCTGCTTTGGTGCAAATGAGAGTGACAGTAGGTGCACTGGAGTGGCAATAACAGGATACAATCCAAAAATTTATTATAATGCTGCAAGTATCATATTAAGAAAATGTTGAGCAGGTGATGGTCACAGATTATTTATTTATTTATTCTCATTATTGCCTTTTCCTAGTGTCCTTGTCATGAATAGTGCGAGTCAACCTCTACTATTCGTGACAAGGACACATTATTCTCCAGATGAGACAGTGGATGTGTCCTGGGGATCTCTTCCTAGACCTGTATTGGGACATCGATGAGCTGGGCAGCATGTGGCATTAATATCCCAGAGATTCTCTGGATTTAGGCCCACATAATATGAGGGTCACCCAGTGGGATCAATGCCTCTGTCATTCTGGGACTGCTTCTCACCATTCACGGCCAAGCATTATCCTACACCAGGAAGAACCCAGGCTCCACCTCACCACTATAAGATCTGACATGGGTGTGAGTATTTCATCCTGGCACCTAATAGCAGTCAGGATATTGTTGGCTAGCATGTGGAATACTCTGCAACTCTCAAGGAATATGCCTTCCCTGACCACTATGAACCCACTACCAAACTATCAAGCGGAAAGATTCCTCCTCAGCCCTGCTGCTGGGTTGACACCTTTTCGGGGCCCTGTCCTGCTCCTTGTATCTCCTCCACACCATTGGCTGTGGTAGTAAAAACAACAAACCTTTTCATGGCACTTATAAATGTATCATGCTGGAGGAGCTGGATTGCCTGTGTCAGCCTGAATGGGTTGCTGGTACGACCTCATGCTCCTAGCACTTCTGACAGTTTTTGCAGAAAGTCTTTGGTTATGCAAACCGATTGTTGCTGCAGCTGTCTGGGTGGCTGGTCTCCACCTGGTCGACCATCCTAGAGGTGAACATGCTGGGCTGGAGTGGCTACATGTGGTCTGCGATTGTGAGGCCGGTTGGATATACTGCCAGATTCTCTGAAATGCCTTTGAAGATGGCTTATGGCAGAGAAATGAACATTCATTTCACAGGTAACAGTTCTTGTAAACATTCCTGCAGTGAGCATGCCAATTGCACGCTCCCTCAAAAGCTGCAACATCTGTAGCATTGTGCTCTGTGATCAAACTGCATATTTCCGAGTGGCCTTTTATTGTGCACAGTCTAAGGCACACCTGTGCAATATTCATGCTGTCTGATCAGCACCTTGACATGCCACACCTATGAGGTGGCATGGATTATCTCAGCAAACGAGAAGTTCTCACTAACACAGATTTAGACAGATTTGTGAACAATATTTGATAGTAATCGGTCGTTTGTGTATGTAGAAAATGTTTCAGATCTTTAAGTTCAACTCGTGAAAAATGGGAGCAAAAACAAAAGTGTTGTGTTTATATTTTTGTTCAGTGTATAAATCCCAAACCTGGATAAATGGATAAAGAATCAGTGAGACTTCAGGTCAGATTTATTGCTGCTCAGTTAAACAACAACAGCCTCCAGTGCTGAGTGTTAGTAAAAACTGAACTCCTGTTGAAAAAGTATACTAGCAATGGGAAATGGGAAGAAATGGAGGCAGATAATCCATCAATAACACAATAATTTTCACATGGCCCCTGAGTAATAACAATTTAAATGCCGAGGGGAAACTGGATTTCTATATTTTTGTGCTTGTTTTATAAGGCGGAAATGTATAAAATTAATGTATTCATTTTAAAATCTCTTTGACTACATTTCTTTTCACTCTTGTCATTTTTTGCAAGATAATAAATTAATGAAATACCAAATGGCAAACCAAAACCACCTGCAACAGTGAGTGTGGGGGGCAAATAATAAAAACACACTAAAACACCAAAGCGACCACACAAAACAAAAACACCCGCAATAGTGCATGTGTGGGGGCAAACCAAAAAAACCACAAAAAAATATCAAACCAACCACACCAAACCAAGACGATCCGCCACTGTAGGTATGACAAGATAAAAACACCAAACCAAAACTGCACCTGCAACTGTGTGTGTTAAAAACACACTAAAACATGAGTTTTTCCAATATTGATACATTTTGCTTGCACAAAATTGATAAAGTTCATTTGAGTGTAGCTATGACACATATTTTATGCTACTGAAGTATCACCAATGTCATGGTTCTCAGGATCTGGAAAGGGTGTGGATTGTTTTTGTCTTTGCCTCTCCCACCAGAACGGCAGGAGATGCTGCTTCCTCACTGGTTATCACACTACCTAGAGTCAGTGTAGCCTAGCCTCTTGAGTATCTTTTGTGATTTCCCAGAGTTTCCTCCTAACGCCATTTTCCTTTGTGTACAGGCTTCTCGGATTCCCTGCTAGTGTGCTTAGTGAATCTGCACTCGAGACTGCAGACACCCGTTACTAAGGGCAACATCTGGAGGATTCACACTGCCATTATGCAGTGACACATTTAAGAGGCCATTAGATAAATGCACCCCTTCAGCTGTCTCCAAGTCACACACAAAATGAGCAATTTACAGCAGTGTCATGCTTGGGAACAAAAAAACTGCCCTTATTATGCCACGTCACACAGGATGAGCTAAAGAGTCTGTGCTCATCTCAATGTTGTGCAATCACATATCATCAATACATACGTACATACATTTATTTCTCATATTCCCTTGGAAGGCTAAGCCTTTGCCAACATTACCTGGAATACAAAAGCAACATATAACAAACAGTGAAATACAACTGGTTATTGTTTTGTATGGCTTATTTGATGAGGCACAAATACATAACAACCCTAATTCTCTAGTTCTTCAGTCATGTGTCACTGTGAGGCAGGCAGGAGTTGGACCCAAATGCAGGACTCGAACATAACGGGGTAACAAAAAGAGGCAGCTTTTATTTGCTGTGACAAAAACATTCAAAAACTAAACTCACAAAAACAAAACCTGAACTACAAAGTGGAAACTGAAAACTAGGAACCAGGAACTGGGAGAAAACTGGGAGAGGTCTGGGACATGAGGAGCACAGAAGAACACACAGCAATATGAAGACATAGGACTAAATTCCCAGAAGATAATGAGGGGATGGGGAAACAGGAGGGAACTAATTAGACATAATGAGACAGGGCAGAAGCAAAAATGAACACAGGGCAAGGAACTATCCAAATAAAACAGGAAACATGAGATACACACTAAGACACAGGATTGACACTGGGACCGGGGAGATAAAAAGGAAACTCAGAAAACCAACATAGGACATAAACGAACATGAAGACCAAGGGTCACCATGGGGAATGCACATTAACAGAATCCTAGGGACTTGAAACTTGAAATGTCATAACAGGTCATAACAGGTGTGAACATCAAGTGTGCAAGGTCTACATGACACTTAATTAAATAGTACGTGGCTTAAAGTGTGTCCACAAAACATTCCTTACATGATTACCCCCACAGTAGCAGTCTGAACTGTGGATCACGGCTGGATGGGGGATTTTTTTTATTCTAAATTCAGAACCTGCCAACTGAATGTCACAGTACAAATCAAAACTCATTAGACCAATAAACGGTTTTCCAATCATTTGTCTAATTTTGGCCTGTTTCCTGTTCTTAGCTAACTGAAGGTGCACACCATGTGCCCTCATGCAGCTGTGACAAGTGAATGTTCAATGTGTAATAATGTTGTTGTTGAGTTATTGGTACCCTGCTATAAGCTCAAACCATTCTCCCTGTTCCTCAGACCTTTGCCATCAGCAGAGTATTCTTTCTAAACCAGAGCAATGTTCCCAGTATGCCCACAGTTTCTTAAACACAAACTACCTGTCGGCCATACTAGAGCCTTTTAATCACATCCATAATTCACTGAGTTTTTTCCATGTCATTGGTCGAAAAAAACATAGAAGTGTGAGGGGTTGGGTCTGTGAACCAGCATTTTGAGTTTATTTTGTATTTTTTATTCCTTATGTTATATCAGAAATATGTTAAGTTCTTGTGTTGTTATTGTTAGTTAGGATTCAGTTGAGTTTTATTTTTCGCCTCAGCCAGAGGTCAACGTCTTGTCTGGTCCTGCCACATTACAGCCAGAGGACAACACATCGTCTGGTCTCGCCTTGCCTCGCCTTGTCCCCCACGTCCAGCGCACCGTTGCCTGCCAAGCCATATCCAGCGTGCCTGCCAAGCCACGTCCAGCGTGCCGTCCACCCACCAAGCCACTGCCACTGTCCACGTGGTCGGTCTCCAAACCTTCTTCATCACTGTCACCTCTGCTGGTTGGCCTCCCGAACTGTTTTATTACGGACTCTTGTGCTGCCAACCTTCGATCGGATGTTTTCTATTTGGTTTTGGTTTGTTTGGTTTTTGGTTTGGTTTGGTTTTTCACATCACTGTTTCACATACACCAGTCCAGAATTATGCTCATGTTTCTTGTCACAGTTTTCATAGTTAATTTTAGTTTATCCCAGTGTAGGTCTTAGTTAAATTTTTCCCTTCAGTTCATTTTGCCTTGTTTTCTGTTTATGATATCAGCCACAATAAAGGCTCACTTTTTGATACACTTTGTTTCCTGTCTGCTTTTGGGTCCACAACGCTAACACACCGGCTACTCCGCCTCGAATTTTCTGCTGACTGACTGATGGGGCGGGATACTAATTTACAAATGATTATTGCAGGGTCTTAACAGTGTAAAGCACCTTAAGGCAACTGTTGTTGTTATTTGGTGCTAAATAAATAAAACTGAATTAAATTTTAATGAGCAAATTAAGTGCACACACACACACACACGCGTGTACCTGTTGATACACCATAAAATAATGAAATCAAGAGAATAATTTTTTCACCTGTGTATTGAATTTATTTGTTCCTTACCCTTCTGGGTTCATTAGGACTCTCATTAGCTGAAGTATCAGCAGCTACTGGGCATTTTGGGCTTTAATAACATGTTTGTTTAATAGAACAGACTTCCTCAGCAGCATAATAATATGAACACTTATGAAGCAGGAAAGACATCGGCCTCCATTTGTATCTCAGTGGTGTCTTTTTCTAGGAGCTGGTCAGGTTTTGTCTCATTACAGCTCTCTGGGTCTGTATTGGCATCCAGCTCTCACGACTGTTTTAACCTTGGTGTCATGGTGAGAAACAGAGCTATGATAAACTGCACGGCATTGCAGTGCCAAACCAGTCATTAACCTTATCCTTTAAAATGATTTATTGCTTACTGATTTAATGAAACCGAAACTTAGCCGAAGCTTCCTGCATGTTTCTTGGTAGCAAAGAGGGAAGACTCAGTCCAACCCCAGGCTGTGAGCACAAGGGCCACCTGGGGACCCTGTACAACCAATGTCTGGATATCCACACAGGCTTTTCATGTCATTCTGAGAGAAACTGGCTATGCCATTTTTCAAATGTGCCCTCTGAACTTCAGATGAATTCTAATGAAGTTTGGTTTAGACAATGGGGATTCTTGCCTCTTGCTTCTATGTGCTCTGTAGCTGATGTGGTATATTAATTTTGGTGCTGACTGGATTCACATATCTTGCCATCTTCTGAACAAACACAAGAATAATCAGTAAAAACGCAATGCATATTTTCAGTCCTGCCATTTTTAAAAACTGCCTTGCTGCCATAAAGCATGTAGTAAAACTAAAATGCTGCTCGGTTTGACATCTCTTCTTTTCCAAGGTTTTTCCATTAAGTTTGCACAATTTTTGCTGCTTATGGTTAGAATTATCTTTAATCACATAATGTTTAGCTTGAAAGTTAGTTTCCCAAGGCTCTTAAATAAGCATTATTCCCACTGCCACCAATTTTCTGTGCATATATATTTCAAAAGTTGCAACTGACATGAAATTCTCACCAGATGTTGGTAACATCCAATCCCCACATGTAAAGAAATCAAACTATAGATTTCCATAAATTAAGTTATGAGTAATAATGAGAAATGACACAGGGGAGAAGTATTAAAAACACTTACTGAAATGTATTTAATACTTTGTACGAAAGCTTTTGTTGGTAATGACGGTTTCAAGATGCCTCCTGTATGGAGAAACTAGTCGCATGGATTGCTCAGGTGTTATTTTACTTAGAAAAATTTGTGATGTGTTCAATACTTATTTCACCTGCTGTAAAACCACAGCCTTCACCTATACCCAATAAATCCTTTGGTTCATGTCTAGATTTTAACCACCATTTCAAATCGTGGAGGTGTTTTTGAAAGCTCAAGGACCATGATAGTGTAAGATTAATAAAATCCACTATGATGTCTAAATAACTACTGATGGTTTACTGAAATTAAGCTTTTAGAAATTGTTTTCCAAACCTTTCAAAGAAGAGAATTGTTGCACAAGTTTTGCTTGCTGTTCATTTAATTTTGTTCAGTCGTGTTTATTTATAATGCATCTTTGAGCCCTTGACAGCCTATTAATCTTATTCATTGCTGTTGTGCCACTTTTTGCAGCGCTGATATATGCATTCTCGTACAGTCTGCATTGTTAGATTTCTGTAAGATACAAATGGTATGATATCATTTACAGAAAGATTTTTAGGTGCAGAGAGCTTCACAATAACTGATTCAAACTACAGATCTCGTACTGGACAGACTGTAGATGTACAGTGGGGGAAAAAGTATTTAGTCAGCCACCGATTGTGCAAGTTCCCCCACTTAAAATGATGACAGAGGTCAGTAATTTGCACCAGAGGTACACTTCAACTGTGAGAGACAGAATGTTAAAAAAAAAAATCCATGAATCCACATGGTAGGATTTGTAAAGAATTTATTCGTAAATCAGGGTGGAAAATAAGTATTTGGTCAATAACAAAAATACAACTCAATACTTTGTAACATAACCTTTGTTGGCAATAACAGAGGTCAAACGTTTACTATAGGTCTTTACCAGGTTTGCACACACAGTAGCTGGTATTTTGGCCCATTCCTCCATGCAGATCTTCTCGAGAGCAGTGATGTTTTGGGGCTGTCGCCGAGCAACACGGACTTTCAACTCCCGCCACAGATTTTCTATGGGGTTGAGGTCTGGAGACTGGCTAGGCCACTCCAGGACTTTCAAATGCTTCTTACGGAGCCACTCCTTTGTTGCCCGGGCGGTGTGTTTTGGATCATTGTCATGTTGGAAGACCCAGCCTCGTTTCATCTTCAAAGTTCTCACTGATGGAAGGAGGTTTTGGCTCAAAATCTCACGATACATGGCCCCATTCATTCTGTCCTTAACACGGATCAGTCGTCCTGTCCCCTTGGCAGAAAAACAGCCCCATAGCATGATGTTTCCACCCCCATGCTTCACAGTAGGTATGGTGTTCTTGGGATGCAACTCAGTATTCTTCTTCCTCCAAACACGACGAGTTGAGTTTATACCAAAAAGTTCTACTTTGGTTTCATCTGACCACATGACATTCTCCCAATCCTCTGCTGTATCATCCATGTGCTCTCTGGCAAACTTCAGACGGGCCTGGACATGCACTGGCTTCAGCAGCGGAACACGTCTGGCACTGCGGGATTTGATTCCCTGCCGTTGTAGTGTGTTACTGATGGTGACCTTTGTTACTTTGGTCCCAGCTCTCTGCAGGTCATTCACCAGGTCCCCCCGTGTGGTTCTGGGATCTTTGCTCACCGTTCTCATGATCATTTTGACCCCACGGGATGAGATCTTGCGTGGAGCCCCAGATCGAGGGAGATTATCAGTGGTCTTGTATGTCTTCCATTTTCTGATGATTGCTCCCACAGTTGATTTTTTCACACCAAGCTGCTTGCCTATTGTAGATTCACTCTTCCCAGTCTGGTGCAGGTCTACAATACTTTTCCTGGTGTCCTTCGAAAGCTCTTTGGTCTTGGCCATGGCGGAGTTTGGAGTCTGACTGTTTGAGGCTGTGGACAGGTGTCTTTTATACAGATGATGAGTTCAAACAGGTGCCATTCATACAGGTAACGAGTGGGGGACAGAAAAGCTTCTTACAGAAGACGTTACAGGTCTGTGAGAGCCAGAGATTTTCCTTGTTTGAGGTGACCAAATACTTATTTTCCACCCTAATTTACAAATAAATTCTTTACAAATCCTACCATGTGGATTCATGGATTTTTTTTTCACATTCTGTCTCTCACAGTTGAAGTGTACCTCTGGTGCAAATTACTGACCTCTGTCATCATTTTAAGTGGGGGAACTTGCACAATCGGTGGCTGACTAAATACTTTTTTGCCCCACTGTAGGTCAAAATCCTTGGGAAAAACATACATAACTTGTTTATTTATGCTGCCATGCATTATTCAAAAAAATAATAATTTCTGTTTCAGGACTTAAAAAAACAAAAAACAAAGGACAAGCTTATTTAATTTTCAGAGCTAAATTCAAATTCTCTTAAGTCTTGATCTATGTAGACGTCAGTTTCTGTGTTACCAAAATATAGCTCGGTAATAAAAGATGAGCTTGAGGGAGCAGCTCATCCATCTTACCATTAAATATACATTCTTTGCTCAGTAACATTTATAATATCCTGACTCAGGGAATAAAATGAAAATAAATCACCTCAGCGTCACGGCAGACGAGCGAGCAGAATCCATTTTCATAATGTGAACAAAAAGTACTTCCAAACACTTTGAGGGTCAAACACTCTATAACTTCTGTCAAACAGCTAACAGGCTGAATTATACCTAAAGGCTACCAACTCTCTAAGAACTGAACAAGACCTCTGAGAAATAAAATAAAATTAAAGCACCACAACTAGTGCCTCTGCCTGCTAACCCTGAACCTCCCGCATCACCATTCACGCTTCCTTTCCCCCCTCCAATTTATACAAATTACAAGCTCTGAGCTGTGGTTAGATCCGGCATTACCACAGATTAACTTACTCTCACACTAACGGATACAGTCTCCGCAGGCTGGCGACCTCCTGCATGCAACATGGCGCCCATGTCTTTTATCTCAGACTGACAGAGGCAGCAGGGTGTGCAGAAAGGATGCTAAATAAAGCACAGAGCTTTAATTATGCCACTTAATGTATGCACAGGGAAAATTAGTGGAGAAATTGATGCCAAAAACAGACGCTAAAGCACTTTAGAGGTTACATAAGTAGTGATTTGTAATGAATTTGGGTGTTATTCCCCCAAGAATTAATTGTCTTTATAAAATTAGTACAGCCAGTTAGTACAAATCTGCTCTGACCTATATACTTTAAATCCAGCAACAGAGGCTCAGCTAAGAGGCATAAAAGTTGTTTTATTTTAAAGATATTAACATGCGTTAGCGACGATAGCAAATCACTGTAAAGAAGAATGAAGAAAAAGTACTGAAAGTCAGAAACGGTGCACATCAGTAGAAAAGTGGAAAACTGATGAAAAATGAATGCTTCTGTCAATAGTTTCGATTCATCACAAAATTATTCTCCTTCTTTGGATTTTTTTTAGCTTTTGTTCTTTTATAGCGTTGCATAAAAGTAGGTTAAGCATCTTAGAGCTGATTAAAAATACAATTATAAAATAGTAATTGTGTCAGAAGTGTTTCTGTAGACATTCACAACACTGACTTAAACCAGCATTTTGCACCGCAGTCAACTGTAAACCTTACAGACTCCATACAGGCAAAAAGGTGATGACTTATTTTTTCCACTTCCAGTAATGAAGGAGAAACTTTATGATATCAGTGTCAGATGTTACATCACACCTACCTTGATTCAGTGTTAGAAAATGCATTTAAACTTATAGCATAAAGTATTTATTCTGGGCACTAGAGAAAGAAAGTGAAAAGAGTTTTGTGTTTTAAAAAATTTTTTAAAAAAAATTAACAGAAAAAAGGCTGGAAAGAATCTCATCCAGGTGTGGATCAGACAGCGATTGTGTTGATGAAAGGCACAAAGCAGAAAAACAACAGAAGAGGGTGAGATGGAGAAGGCCGCTTTTGATGTTTTCTAATAAGTACGTGACTAACAATGTAATAAAGATGGGTCTGAAAAGACAGTCTGCTTCATCTCTGGTGACTCAGCTCAGTCCCGTTTTTCCACTGCCACACCTGGATCAGGTAATAACCCGTCATATCTGTTCCTGCAAAATCCAACTTATATCCAATAATACTGTTTGTGAATGTCTGTGAACCCTGGTTTTAGATGCATAGCTGTTCAGATTTACACACATCTGTAGAGTAAAGAACTTGATTTTCTACTGATTTTAATGAACTAATTTTAGTAGAAGCAGCAACTCCAGCATACCACAGTAAAGTCATTATATTTATATAGTAAATTTAAATACAATAGACTTTTACCAAAGTGCTGAATAACAATAAAGTAACACTAGTCTGATGCAGGAAAAGCTAATGAAAAGAAATTCGCTTCCATTGGGATTTGAAGGTTTTTTGAGATGAAGATGACCTCATCTGAAGAGGGATGAAGAGGGAATCCATGTAAGCAATTGTATGTGAGCATCAATATTTTAATATCGATACTATATTCCACAGGACATTGGTGAAATGATTTAAGAATGTGCAATCTGGGCGTTGGCATCCTTCATGCGGTGGAACCACTGCAGCGGGATCAAGCAGAGGGTGAACGAGTGTCCCAGGAGGTAATAGCGACGCAGACGCGGACGCAGCACCCGGTCCATGAGGCACTGAAAGGTGGCCGGTTCTCTGAACTAGCCGAATGACAAAATCACTTCCCAGCAGCCTCGTGGCACCAACAACTGGGCATCTCCTAAGTGCAAGCCAGTGTCACGACTCACCCTCCCTCGAAGGGCCCGCCGTCTCCCCCTTCCCGGAGTCAGTGTTGGATGACCCTCTGTCACCGCTGAACGCCGTGCAGACACTACATGCTACTAATGGTCGTGATCGCATCCCTGCATATTGCCCCAACAGCTGATGAAACCCCGGCTAACTCATGCCCAAGAGGATGCGAAAGGCGCGGGCTAACCGCAGCCTTAAGTCTATTCATTTTGCCCTTATATTTTAACAACAGTGGCACTATGGGATACTTGTGCAAATCGCCATGAACACACTTCACCTCCAACCACTCTACCCTCCAGCAATGCCCGGGGGCAAACCAAGCTTTTGTGCACGCGGGTCTACGTACAGCCCGTGTCCACCAAAGCATTCCGATAAGGAATGCTGTATGTCCCTCCTGGACCAAGAGAGAGTGCACCTGCCCCACTTCCATCAGAGGACAATCCCTCCTCAGGTGTCCCGGCTGCCTGAACTTCCAGCACTCCTGTCCCGGCGTATGTTCCACTCTCTGTGGCTCACAGGCAGTGATGGTTATCTCTGAGCCTGGAGACCGCCATCTCCAGGCTCGCTGGTCTATGGCAAAAGGACCCATCTAGCTGTCTCCGCTGGCAGCCCCTCCACAAACTGCTCCAGCTCGACTTTGTCCACCAGCTTGGGTTCTCCTGCCAAATGCACCTACTGCAGCCACCGCACTGCCACGTCATGGAGCTTAAAAGCCAATGCAAACGGCCGATCCTCCCCAGTCATCTGCAGGCGCTGATCTGCCGGCAATGATCTTCCGGGGCGAGGCCCATCTGCTCCAACACAGCCCAGCTCACGTCAACAAAGCTGTCCCGTTTGAGTCTCCAAGGACAGTAGTGGAATCAACCACAGGACCCACTCCGCTTGTGGCCACTGGCACACCTCTGCCGTTGCACGGAATGCCTCCAAAAAAAACCTGGGGATTGTCACCATCCCCCATCCGGTGCATCACTATCGACAGAGTTGGGGAGTTCGGCAACACAGTGGCCCCAACCAGTTTCTCCAGAACCTTGGTCTGCTGGTCTGAGTGATCCTGCAGCTTAATCAGGTGTTCCCACTGGGCCACCGCCTGGTCTCAGCACATTTTTGGCAACTCCACCAGTATCTGTGCCAACAACTGCACAGGCTGAGTACGTGACGCATCGTGTGGGTCAGACACCCCACTTCCTGGGTTTCGGCACCACTTGTAAAGTATACGACACACGGTGATTGTGCTCACGAGTATTGTATTTTATTGACAGCTCTGTGCTCAAGGGAAACAGTCCGTTCCAGTCCAGCTCTCTCTCTCGCCGCTCAACTCTGCCGTCTGCCGTATAGAGAAACAGAAAGAAACACCGTCATCAGTCAATCGCCACCACCTGTGGCTCACCTGCCTCCCGGTACCGCCCCTTTGAGCTCACTGCACCACTCCTCCCCTGCAGCTGAACCAGGGACCACATCTAAGCCACAAAGTGTTTTACTCAGTGTAACATAACAGGTTGCAGTAATTCAAGCAACATGATCTGTGAGTTGAATTTAAGTTAAAAAGATTTGACTGACATTTAAGAAATGATGCCAGGGCCAGATCGGAAGGGATAGTAGAAAACTTAACTGCTTTTAAGTGGGATAAATCATAATTTGTCATTTTTATTTATTTATTCATTCATTTTTAGTTAGGTTTAATTAGGTCAGCATTAAGAAAAAGGACCCATTTTGTGAGAGCCAAAATTTCCAGCTAGACGGCAGCTTAAAGAATTTGAGAGAGGTTAATCTGGGTGTTATCTTCAAAAAAGTGGTAAACAATGTGTTATTTGAATATAGACCCAAGTGGTAGTGTGCACTATGGAGCCTAACCCTAACACTACACGTTAAGGGGCCAGTGTTGGAAGAATAAGTCCAATTTCTAATAATGGAAAGGGACCTCTTACTCAAATAAAGCTCTTGAAGGCAGTGTCACAACTACCAATACAGTGCTCAAGATGAAAGCTGGAGCACCAGTAAGATCCACTGGTAAATACTGTGAGACTAAATAAGCAATGATATAATTGTTAGAAGTGATATCCCAATGATAAAAAAAAAAAACTTATTTAAACAGACTAGAGGGAATAATGTCTGATTTACACATCGCAGGCTTTAACATGTCAACAATATTAGGGCAGAAAGTGAAGCAGGCTCAAAATGATCAAATAGAGACATGAAGGTAAAAGCTGGGTGAATGATTATTGTATGATGTAGCGTTAATTCTGAGAAGTAAAATCTTATTTTATCTTAAATGAGTTGGAGAAATATTTTGATTACAGATAATACTGTGTGTTAATCTCCAAAGTCACAACTCAGAGAGAATGTCTGTCTTGGGATTATGTATCAGTATTTGGTTTATCAAATATCAACACACATGTTGCGGTACATCTCTCCATTGTTCTTAATGCCGACCTCTCCCATCCCCAGTTTTATTTTGTCTTCTTTGTCAATGCCAGTGTTTTTTAATTGTTGTTCTTTCACTGTTTTTACTTGTTTCTGGTTTGGACATAATGATTCCCTTGTTCTCCAATTGATTCTCCTACTTGCACATAAATCTGTCATGAAAGTAAAGCTGTCAGACAAATGTGTATGTGGGTATAGCACTACCAATTAATGTGACACAGAGCAGGGGTGTCTGGTGATTTGTTAATGACGTCTGAGCATGTGAATGAATATACGTATATAAATAAAATAGTTAGATTTAAGCTACAACACTAAACTTTGGTATAGATCAGGAAAGCCAGGATACAAGTCTTGAGCCATCTTTGATGACATTTTGCATTTTACCAACAGTTTTGCACCACGTATAAAAAGAAAGAAAATGGAAACTTTTAGGCATACTTTTATCCCCTCCGTAATAATCAGTACAGCATCTTTTGTGCCACTAACGTAAAGTCTGTAGTATTATTCTTCTAGTCTATTGTTTGATTTGACAGCCAGTGAAGACAGTCACCATCCGTTGTTTTTTTTCCACCTGGTTTTTATTTGATGTCTTAACAGAAAATCATAGGTAGATCTGTTTTTGAGTTGCAGTGGAAACAATGGTTTCCCTGTGAGATCATTAAAATATCAGACAGTTTGTCTGCTTTAGAACAAAAAGCAATGTGGGAGACAAACCGTCAGGCTTTTCTTTAAATACAAAAACAGTGTGTACTTGCTTTTATTTTTGACAGGTGAAATTACAGCAGACCCATCTTTTCTAAGGCATTTGAGCTAGAGTTTACTTAAACTACATCTACAACTGAATCTTGAGCTCCTGTGTAAGTGCAAGTGTGTGTAACATTTTAACATTAATAATTTATTGCAACACTCAGTTACTCTGCTGTAAAAAAACAAGGTTCAGGGTTACTGCTAAGCATGTGTAATGCACTTTTATTAGTGTAAGAAATAAAAACAGCAATACATTACTGAGAAAAAGGCATCAAATGAAACAAAAAAAGTTTACAAGTATAACCAGTAGCGGTTTTAGATACGGGGCGGCATCGTGGTGGGGAGTGGCATCACGGGCATCGGCAAAAAAAAAAAAATGCTCGTACTCATGCTGCCCGACTCAGCCAGCGCATATTGGGAATGTACAGGCACCGATCGGTTTTCTATCGCCCATTTGCTGGGAGTAAGGGCGCCCTCGTTTGCGAGGTGCGCCTGCTGCTTGCGGCACAGGGAGGAGAGGGCGGGGCGGCGGGGGATTCTCTGACCGGCTGGAGCAGCATCTAATAACCAACTCGCAAAATAAAACAAAATAAAAACAAACACAACAAACACGAAAACACCAGACATTATAATACAGACTTATAATCGAAATTCTATACACGGAAAAGTGAGCGCGAGAGCCCTCGGTGCGCCTGCTGCTGCTGAAGTCAAAGTAAACTTTATTGTCATCTCCGCTACATACAGTCCAGTATATAGAGAGACGAGACGACGAGGCTCCAGTTACAGCAGTGCAAGTAAACAAACAATAAATATAAGAAGAGTAAGAAAATAAATATACACTTTAGGACTGGAGTGCAAAATTAAAACCAATGGAAAATGGACAAGAAAAGTTCAAAGCCATCAGGTGCCTCAGTTTAGAAAAAAGAGAAAAGAAGAGGAGGAGAAACGAGCAAAAGATACAGGTAAGCAGATGTGTCATTGGATAATGGCAGGTCATCCTGAAACAATCAGAATCAGAATACTTTATTAATCCCTAAGGAAATTATGTGGTTACAGTTGCTCCAAAAGAAATGGTAAAAATAGAACAGTAACAGACTAAACTCCAAACAATACATTATGTTACAGATTTAATATTAATTAGTCATTGTCATTGTTGATTTGTCCTGTTCTCATTGTATGACGAATTATGATGGCTGTTTGGTAGCCGTTTGCATACTATGCATACTCTCTCTCTCTTTCTGATGTGTGTGTGTGTGTGTACAACAGCTTTATGTTAATGTACAATCCTTAATATGTTTTATCTGTGTGTGTGTGTGTGTGTGTGTGTGTGTGTGTGTATCTGTTGTGTGTGTGTGTTGGTGGGCGGGGGCGGGGGGGCTCGACTTCAGCAGGGATTGTGATTTAGCCTCTCACGGCGCCAAAACACGGTAGTAGCGAGACCGCATCTGAGTATACGACTTAAATATGAATTCAAACTGACTTTATTATCTAGAATTATCACTATAATATTCATTTGTTACGTATTATTAGATGATTTTTTAGCTCGCAAGCAGGTCCTTGGCTATGCTAGATGGTCTATAAGGTGCTACTAAAAAACGAAAAAAAAAAAACCCACCTGCTTTATTTTTCAGGTCTACTGTGCATTGCAAGCTCTTTTTTTTCTCCTTTTCTGAAAGTACTCCTTTTTTCCTATTTTTAAAAACGTATTCATTTCAAGAAAATGAAAAAGACCAGGCCCAATGGAAATAACAGGCTGATAGATAACTAAGTAAAGATGTCAGATCTGCTGTTTTTTCTTTAGCTTGACTGTTTTTCCAACCTCTCATTGGTTCTTCATCTTCTTCTTCTTTCAAAATCAAACATGATCTTTTTTCCTCTATTGCACTGTTTCGCATTGTAAACCATAAACCAAAGTTTATCTTTGATGGTCTAAGGTGGTTTTTGTTGCAACAACAGTCTCCCCTGGGACATGTGAGAACTTATTGATAGTCCAATAAAATAATCTGTTCTGTGCAGGGAGATTCTGTAGCACATGACTCCAATTGAAGCTGAAAATGTGTCAAAAACCAGTCTAAGAGACTGATCAAGCACACCTTGATAAAACTGAGTAAAAAAGATCTAAGTGCCTCCAGCTGGTGTAACAGAAGGCACACAGCTTTGTGTCATACAGCTGATTGAGAGTCAACATAGGAAATCCTTCACACTGATGAGAAGATGAGACTTTGGGGCTGTTGAGTTTTAGTGTGAAGCAGCTTGGAGTTGTTTGTTTGACTTCGCCACAATATAAATACATCTGTGATCTGTTGTCAAACAAGCTCTGCTGGCTGAAGTGGATTTTGTCTTGTAGTAAATATTCAGCAGTTGTGACAGTTGGCAGTATAAAGACAGTGAGTCTAAGAAGAGTTCAACCTGCTTCCTTCACATACTGAGGAAAGTTCATATATTAAACAAATAAAGTGAAATGAGATAGTCGGATTATCTGATTACAGCCGCAACTCTTACAATCACTGTTGTGGCTATTCTGTTACTCTGCATGTTGGTTCATGACATCAGCTCTAGAAATATGCACTCCCTTGATTTCATGGTAATAACAGAAAAGCCTGAAATTTGGTATTAAAATCTGTGTAGCAGGAGCCGTAGATGCAGGTTATGGTCAGTGTCTGTCAATAATTGTCATTGAATTATTTTTGCCATTATTATAAAGTTTATGGGAGCAGGAGTAAATGACTTTTGCTTAAACCTTTCACAGCTATGTATTTACACCTTTTGTGTATTTTTAATGTAATTCTTTCCCTTGTGCTGCTGGTCAGTGCTCAGCAGAGCAGAGTAGGCAATCAGCCTGGAGAGGTTGGGTTAAAAAAAAAAAGAAGCACAAATTCATTCAGCCCACTATCTTGCTGCCTGAGTGGGAGCCATTAACCCTACAGCAGCCTATTTCATATATATGTATATGTATGTGGTGTTTCCTATTTCTATCATAATCACATGTTCACTGTTCATCTTCCCATCATCCTTGTGGCTCAACCAGCCATAGTGGCCAAATTTTTTTCCTGTTTTCATTTATCCTTCCCCTTAATTCACTATATTTTCTTTTTTCCATTATTGTTAACACCTTCTACAAAACCCTTTACTCCCATTAAATTTGTTCTCTTGCTGGAAAAATGAAACAGTCGGTGGTAGACATATGCCAGTTGTCAAATGCCTAAGGCACCTTGTATCTATGGAAAATATTTAATATTGAGATTATATTCCTATCATTGTCTATTTGAAGATGTGCCCTTGAGCTTTAAAAAAAAAAAACGTAGCAATTTTTTTGACATGAAACAACTGAAGTGTAATCAATTCATGTAACAACTGCTTTCACCTCAGCTGTTCATGACTGAACAGCTTGGTTGTGGATGCACACCAAGCCAGGTGGAGTGGAGATTGAGTTAGTCAAGAGGGCAACTCAAATATGGGGGAAAGTTCTAGTCTTTTTTTTTTAAATATATATATAAAAAAAAAAACAACATTATATGGTCCCAAAAATCAGCAAGGAGATAAAGTTTCCCATGTAAAAGTAACTGGGAATATATAATTATTTAGAATTTATTTAAAGCTAAAATTGCTCCTGACGCACCACATTTAAAATAAACTCTTACTTTGCTTAAAAATAATAAATGATTAAATAATAACCAAAGCAAAATAAAGTCTTCAGAGTTCAGTTTACTTGAAGAACCACACACAGCTCGTATGCTGCAAAAATGCTGACTGCCACAGGATGAACTGTGTCCTGAGTTTATACTATAAAGTCTAGGAAGGTATTACCCAGGAAGGAGTAGCATGTGCAGAAGCGCAAGAAAAAGTACAAAAAAGCATAGCACATAACTGCAGTATGTCATCGTAATTTTAGATGTCAACGTCTTAGATGGAGAACAGCAAATAACTGAAATATGACCAGCTACAGTGAGGTAAAAAGAGACTTGACACACCACTTGTGCTGTAGAGGTGGCCTTTACTTGTGAGATGTCTGACTGGCAATAAATTCTGAAGTCAGATCTGTCAGATGTAAAGTTTTATGGGTTGTTAATGAAGATCACATTTGTCTTTGTTACTGAGACCATCGCTGTGTTTTTTGCCCTGAAAAACTTCACTGTAGAGATGTGAGCTGTTTGCAATTCAGACTTTATTTACATTCAAAACTTTACTTGAAATCTCCAAAGTTTGTTCAAAGATGCCAAATATGTCAGGCTAAATTTTTAGGATGATGTTTAAAATGATCTGTAAGACTTTATACTTTGTACTTTATTTAAAGTAGGATTTAAAGGATTGAGAGGTACAGTAAGTAGGAATCTCTTTATAATTACTTGGACTAGAGTTCAAACAGCAAATGTATAAGCATCTATGTTCTTTGAAGTTTACAATAACAAAGTGCATTTGGGGAGCTGATGTGCTTTTATGAAACATTATGTAATACTGTGCTGAGTGAAGATTTATCTAAGAACCAGATATGTGACAACACTAATGTAAATGTTATATTTTTAACTATTAATAGACCTCTCTGCACTGAATCATAGTTGTTATTCATCTCTGGCTCTCTTCCACAGCATGTCTTTATCCTGTTTTCCTTCTCTCACCCCAACCGGTCGCAGCAGATGGCCCCGCCCCTCCCTGAGCCTGGTTCTGCTGGAGGTTTCTTCCTGTTAAAAGGGAGTTTTTGCTTCCCACTGTCGCCAAGGTGCTTGCTCTTAGGGGGTCATATGATTGTTGGGTTTTTTTCTGTATGTATTATTGTAGGGTCTACCTTACAATATAAAGAGCCTTGAGCTGACTGATGTTGTGTTTGGCCCTGTATAAATAAAACTGAATTGAACTAATACTGGGGAAAGGTAATGATTTAACAGATGCAAATAAAATCAGCCTACAAACAACCTCAGTGCTCATTTAAATCTTGCTAAATGGAAACTGACTTGGCTCCAAAAAGGAGACCTGAAATTCCAACACCACAATGGAAAAGTCAGAGTAAGCTCAGTGCTTTCGGGGATTTGAACAGCTGGCTGTGAACTAGTTTCAGCTCCATCTCCTGTTTTCAATGGAAAAATAAATAAACTGTTATTTTGTCTCATAGGTTTATGAGACTCAGAAAATCCATCCATTTAACCTTTTATTAAATATTGGCACAAAAAACTGCTGTCAGCACCCTTGGTGCTGTGGGGGAAGGATGTTTTCAGCCATATAAATTCTCAAGGTTTATGCCACTTCCTCTCTTGTCAGCCGTTTCCAAGTTCCAATTTAAATAAGTCTGCGTTTACCTCTCCCCATCTTTTATTCATGCAGCAGACCTTGAAGACATCCTGAACTGTGTCAGCTGGTCTGCTGCTATAACCTCCACTAGTTTACATGCAGCTATGAAGACTCAGACAGAAAACAAAAACTCTGAGAAGCGAGAGAGAGATTTTATGTAGTTAGAGAAAGAAAAGTTAAATAAGCAGGAAAGGTTGGCACAGTATTTTGACAGAAGCTCAAAACTTTCAAAGAAGACATGGACTCAGAATAGAATAGAATAGAATAGAAATGTTCTTTATTGTCCCTTATTGGGAAAATGTTGGAAAAAAAGCAAGAAATAAGTGACTGTACAGGGCAAATTTACAACATAAAAAAGTGCTGTACAGTTATTAAAAATTGCATACTCAGAGTCAAAGAAATGTGCAACTGAGTATTTTTTTTTTTTAATTGTTATAAAGTCTAAGAGCTGCTGGGAGGAAGGACATGCGATAACGCTCCTGTGTCATGTGTTTGAAAAGATCCTCATTTCTTTTCAAGACCATGAAACAGAAGTGATGTGCCATAACTTTCACAGGCCAGAGTGAGAATGTTGTTAACGGGTGGAAATGAAACCAGCTCTGCTGTTGCTTTGAATTTGGGTTGGCTTTTCTTTTTTTTTGATACAAACAAAACACTGGAGAGGACATATCCATGGATATTAAGAGAGCTCCTAACTTTGCCTAAAAATTTCTAACAAGGACTCCCAGCTTATAAATGATTTGGGAAATTAGATTGTGCTAAACTAGGAAAGGACTGAGTCTCATTTTGGGTGTGGTTATGACACGTTCTTTAAAAAAACATTTAAAAAATGTGTGACTGAAATGAGTGAATCAAAAATAGCAGTAATTTCCATTAAACTGAAATTTCCAGTGATGGACCTAATCATGGTATTTAGTCTCTATTAAGGCATGAGGATAATCAGTATGAGTACCATTTCATGTGATGAACATCTCTTAGTGAATCTGAATAATATTTAAATAAATAAATCATCTGGCTTACAATAAAAAAATAAAATAAACCAGATTGTTCAAACTCTAAAAATCATGTTTCTGATTGATTCTAGAAGCAACTCTGTTGTTTTGACATTTTTGTCCTCTCCTTGAACTCTTAAACATCTTTTATGGTCCTCTTTCATACTCCTGAAAGTTGTTCACCTTGGAAATGCCCCAGAACAGTTAAAATGCTCTATAATTAACTTTCATCATTACAAGAATTTATCTTGGAAATTCTTATAAAATGGCATAATTCTAAGTCCTTGTTAAAATATTCTGATCAGGATTAAATCTTTGTATAGGATGGGACTTTATACAGATCCATTAT
Organism: Haplochromis burtoni; assembly: GCF_018398535.1. Taxonomy (NCBI): domain Eukaryota; kingdom Metazoa; phylum Chordata; class Actinopteri; order Cichliformes; family Cichlidae; genus Haplochromis; species Haplochromis burtoni. The sequence continues at coordinate 20,267 of NW_024582593.1, read as the reverse complement.
TTATTCAAATATTATCTGAAAAAAATAGGGGGGCAACATTCAAACTGTGAATATATTTCCCCATTTGGTGGAAAAGTGGTTGAGGGTTGTTCTGATAAACTCAAGCAGCACTACTCCTTGTCCTTTTAATCTGGTTTTTGTATTCCAACGGTAAATATTAAAATCAGATAATTAAAACTAGATTTGTCATACTTTTCGTTCATTTTCACTCAAAATGGGATCACAGTAATGTTGGCTCTTCCACATGGGTTCAGTCCCCCATCTCTTACAATATGACAGCTGGGAAAATATATCCATCCACAGGAAGGGTTCTTCCTGGACAGGCCTCAGGGCTAAACGAGAGATAGCTATTCATTCACAGTCATATTCACACCTATTTATAATTACCAAAGTCTTTAGACTTTGGGGGAAGCCGGAGTACCCAGAAAGAGCCCACACAGATACAGGGAGAACGTACAAACTCCCCACAGAAAGGCCCTGGCCAGGGGATGGATGTAAATTCAGGACCTTCTTGCTGTGAGGCAACAGTGTTAACCACCATGCTGCTCTATTAATGATGAATAACTGACATGAAATAGAAGAGCTGGGTGTAGGTGCATCATAAATCACATGCTCAGCCAAAATCTGATGTGGGCTGGCACTCAGATCAGCTCACTGGGACTGTTGGCAGAGCCTGACTTTGCGGCTTGTCCGAACTATTGCTATGCACAATTAATGACAGTATGAGTTTCATCACAGTGGTGCACATTAAGCAATGAGCATGTCTCTCTCCCTCTTTACATTTTGGGTATTTCATCATCCCATTACCACACAGTACCCTCCTCAGCCACATTTCTCCAGCCTCTAAGCTAATTGATGTGCTAAAAACTCAAATTCTCCGTTTTCATGCCATGTTTTTATATGTATATTATGTATATTTATATTTTCTAAATGCATGTCGCATTGTTGATCTTTGTAGAGAGGTCTTCTCCTACTTAAAGGGAGTCCAACCCAATCCTACACCCTTTCCCTTTTCCCGAGTCACTGTTGCTGTTCTATCTTTCATTCATCCACCCCCCCTAGCAAAGCTCCCACCATTTCTGGTTCGGCCTAAATCATCATCCGTCCAGATCACCGAAGAAAAGCATTTCGTCTGGAGTTTCAGTACGATTCTCCACTAATATGTAAGCCCTGGACTCTGACCCCAAATAGAACAAAGCTGTTTGACTGATGGGAAAACTTTCATTTCAGATGGGACGTCACAATGAGGTTGTTGGCTGGAAGAAATGTGCCTTTGGGGCTGATGTTTGTCTGGATTACAAGACAGACCTGAATGATTGGATGTGATTGTGTTTAATTAAGAAGCTGTCCGCCTGTTGGTCTGGACACTTTTTTTGTTTTCGCCTAATCTAAAAGACTGTGCACAATGGAATTAACAGCAAGTGCTCGTACCTTTCTATAAACCTCCAATCTGCACCTGCAAAGGATGCAACACTGCGGTGTCTACTCACTGGTGGCCTTCTATGCGCCTCAATTACCTGGTGAGTTTTCATCAGTGTGAGAGAATAGTGGACTCATCGATGCCTTCTTACAAACAACTAAATTAATAATTTTAAAAGAGCTAAAAAACAACAACAACCCAAATAAATTTAATGCTGACTGGACATATTCGTTAAATGGCATCGGTACATTTAGGTGATACATTTTTATTAGCAGATATTATTTTTACAATCAGCTATCAGAGCAAATTTGCCACACCTTGTTATGATAATACTCTTTTTACTACCCTGCAGTATTTGGAATGATGCTTGAAATCTGATCAGTTAGTTCTGATTTATTTGTAGTTGCGCCGGCCTTTTAATAACTTGAAATCACTTGTATCTTGTACAATAGCTGTTTGCTTTTAGTTTAATCACCTTAGTTTTCTGCAAGACAACATAATGGCTCACATATCATCCATGCTTTACTCCTCGACTTAAGTAAAGAACAATCTTTGTCTTTTTCAGTGTCAGAGTCTGTCAGTGAACAGTTTAGGCACAAGGCAATAAAACAAAGTGGTTTGTATTTGTTTTTTGTTTTCTGTTAACAGTGCTTTCTGTGTTTGCTTCTCATATGCTTGGAATCTGGTTTAACCTTAAGAGAACTACATTTGTCTTTCTGTGTGGGGTTTACATATTCTCCCACAGTTCAAAGACATAGAATAGAATAGAATAGAATAGAATTCAACTTTATTGTCATTGCACATGCACAGGTACAGGGCAACGAAATGCAGTTTGCATCCATCCAGAAGTGCTTTAGCCATGATATAGATATATTACAATATATATTAGCAATAATATAGCAATATATTAGCAATATATTAGCAATACCATATATATATACATGGGGTTAGGTTAATTGGCAAATTCTAAATTAGCTGTTGGTGTGATTGTGATTGTGAATAGTTGCATCTCCGTGTTGGCCACTCTTTGTCCACCTGTCTTTTGTCATTGTCTTTGTTTAGCAGGTAAGCTGTTTAGTTGGCGTATCAAAATCGTCCTTCTTCATCATTCACAAATCTGTCAGGCTCCTCATTATCTTCTCCTGTTGCAAAAGCAAAACACAAGCTAATTTAGCGATCATCAGAATCAGAATCAGAATCAGAAAGGGGTTTATTGCCAAATGTTGAGCAGGTTTACAACATTAGGAAATTGCTGCGGTGCTTCAGTGCAAACATAGTGTCATAAATAGCACTTAAATAGACATGGAAAAATAAAAGTAGGGATAAGAATTAAAAGTGCTACATAGAAAGATATGTGCATGAGCTATACATGAGATATATACATGAGAATAAGAATAAGAGTGCTACGTAGAAAGATATATACATGGTGGTGATCAGTGCCAAACATGGAATGATGCAGTGACACAGCGTAGGGTCATGTGTTAGTGGTGGGAACAGTCATATGGTTATTGTTCATGTGTCCAACAGCAGAGGGGAAGAAACTGTTCTTATGGCGAGAGGTTCTGGTGCGAATGGACCAGAGCCTCCTGCCTGAGGGGAGCAGGTCAAACAGACTGTGTCCAGGGTGAGAAGGGTCAGCTGAGATCCGAGCTGCACGCCGCAATGTCCTGGAGGTGTACAGGTCCTGCAGAGATGGGAGTCTGCAGCCAATCACCTTCTCAGCAGAGCGCACAACACGCTGCAGTCTCTGTTTGTCCCTGATAGTGGCTCCATCATAGCAACCTTTATGTGGATAATCAGTAAATGATTGAACTAAATCTATCCCAGTCAACAGGTAAGGTGTTACTGTGAGAGCATGGACAAAGCACAGGTTGGTTTACTGCAGTTCACCAGCCACAGGCAGGAGCTGCTGTCAAGGGACAACAGCTCCTAATTTATTTAACAGTTCAGCTTAGTGGAGAAAATAAAGTCATACTGAAAGAGTCTAGAGAGAAGGCCTCTGAGGTGGGGAAGAAGAATGAGAAAATTAATTCCCTTCATGACATAACCAATGCCCCAGATCTACAATCTGAATTAAAGCTGTGAAGCAGGTGTTAAGAGGAAAATTAAAAGCCTCAGGTCCGCAAGGGAGCAGGGGAAAGAAGCACTTCACTTTCACTTTATCCCCCCATTCTGCTCTGCCTCTAATTAAGGCCATATTTTTGTCATACACCCCTTTCTGTTTAACTGACTGCATCATGTTTAAACTAGATAGCTCGATAGATGGACATGCACTGCGTGTGTCTAATGTTTTGCTCAGATTATGGATGATCTAAATAGTGATAATATTCATACTGAAAGATTTATTTATTTTTTTCTCACAGTTCTGGGCATAATTTGTAATGCGACAAATCCTTTCTTGGTTAGCTGGATTTTATGCTTTTTACAATTAAGAAAGTTGTTTCCCATCCTTTGTGAGAGGAGAAGGGATACAAGACTTGCAAATAATCACAGTTTTTCAATCCAGACAAATTACCAACATAACAATCAATATGAGTCAGTCTTCACTGATGTCTTTGTAGTAGGATCTTTGCAGTAGTTGGCAACTCATTGTATTCTGCTTACATGTCTATACTACAGCAAGGTTGCCAAGCACCTGTTGCTTTTCTTACACAATTGTGGAGTTGTTTCGTCTTCAAATCTGAGATTGTGACTGGACTGGACTCTGAATGTGTGGCATCCATGTGAATTTTGTGTATGTATACAGCAATATATTTGCCATTTTTGTGGATTTTATCAGGTAATTAAACAGTTTACACATAAACTGCGGACTGATTGCTGTTTTGTTGCACTCTTTGTGCACTAAATTTGCTTTGAATGTGGCAGCTGACCTGGAGCACAGGGTTGCAGACACATGTCAGGATAATAAAATACAAATTTATAAAGCCAGAAGTGTTAATTACCTAATGTTTAAAAATGTTGAATTCTGTCTCCCAGTTTTGAGTTTACTGTTGCTGTTTTTCAGACAGCATGCACTTCTTTGAACACCAGTGTTTTCCATATTTCATAAAGTGCAAATCTGCAGTGGCAACACCAAAAATCTCACAGTGTAAACTTGAAATCCTGGCCTAAATCGTCACTGTAGCCACTTGACAAAAATACAAATTAATCTCTTATTCTTCTTTTTCCTCCATCTCAGCCTGTTCTAAGCATCTTCTTCTGTCACACTAACCCTGCTGTCCTGTAATTATTTTGATATTCTGGTTTTTCTCTTAAATTAAATTGAAAAAATGTGAAGCCTATGCTGAAACCTATTTAAAACATTAGAACATCAAACGATTATTGGAACATTCCAGACACCGAGACATAACATGAAAGGGAGAATAAACAAGGTGCGTGTTGCTCTTCTAATCCCAACTAGTGATCACAGCTGACTGTTTCTATTTTCTCTCATAGACCTGGACAAAGAATTAAGGCTGGAAAACAAACCTTTCAGCAAACACTGCTGCGTTCTTGGTTCTGTTGGCTGCAGTCTGTGAAAATCCTGGATTTAAATGTTGACTTTTGCCTTTGGCAAAGATGTTCAAATTTAGAGCCGAACATAAACACCTGTGAGACGGGGAAATTTTTTCTTTGAAGATACAAACCAAAATGAGCATGTGAGTGCACTGTACTTGGCATTGAAGTGGATTCATTGGATGAATGAATCAATCTTTATTCTACACAACACAACAAATCACATAAAAACACATAAGATTGAGTTTGTGGTTGATTCTGTTCTTTTTAAACACGGACAACATGAAGACTAGGACACTCTGTTCTGGGGTCAGTGCTGACATCACAGCTTTATTCTAAATGATATTTTCATCAAAAGTCATTTCCAGACAGCACAAATAAATGAGCAGCGTTGGAAATAATCCATTACTGAAGTGAAGTCAGTAGAGTTATGAGGGAACATCCACAATGTTGCATTTCTTTGATTGCTTCTGCAAATGGCTCCTTAATCAAACCTCTGAATGGGTCAGTGGTATTACTGCTGATGAGATGGCTCTGCCTTGGCCTATTGAAGACTGTGTATGCCCTCAGACCCATCATTCATTTTTACCTTTGTTTTATTGCTCATCATTGCCCCTCATGTCCTTCTTTTGGTTTCATTATTTCCTGTTCCTTTCATACTCTCCCATTTCAGTTTTTCTCCTCGTTGTTTCATTTGTTCTTCTGAGTCTTATAACTTCCATTACATTTTTGTTTTACCTTCATTTAACTTGAGATTGAGAAACATTTCTGACTTTCAGTGATGTCAGTTTAAAATGGGTTATAAACAAACTCACTTTATATAATGAAAGCCAATGAGTGCCTTTTGTTACTGCTTCCCAACCCCCTATTCTTTCATAGTTGCTTGAAGAAATAATCAGAGATTCATCAGGGACTGGTTGGCAATGTGTGTGGCTTCAAGATATGATTGACGTTACTTCATGATCACTTTAAATAGTGCGCACCATTATTGCCGTATGTGCACTTTGTCAAAGCTTCCCTCCCTGTGGCAGGGAGGGAAGCTGCACTGTATGCAGGGCTTTAAAGATCAGTCTTCTGCCTGCAAGAGGAAACTCATTTAGATGAAAATCATTACTTTGTGTTTTCTTACACTGACATACAGAAAGAGGCCTTTGACCATTTTTTTAAATATTACTATTTTGTGTTATAGGTGAAGCTGTTATGGAGGGAGTTGTCAATTATAGTACTTTCTGCTGCACTTTTTTCTTTCTCTCACAGGAAAGATTTTCAAATAAGAGTTGACGGCACATATAGTCACAGGCTTATTGTCCAGGAGAGAGTACCTGTAGCCCATTTGTACATTTTGTGCTTCTTTTTCTCCCTTTCTTTCACTTTTTTTTTCCATTTCCAGCCTGGCTCATTTAAAACAAAAGGTAGTGCATGTTGGCCTAAATCACAATTTTACATCACCAACTCTGTATTCTGAAGAATAAAACATACCCAGTCTGATCAAATGTAATGCCAAAAATGTTTTCCACTACTACCATATTTTCCATCCAAGACTGTCAGCGGATGCAGATTTGTCAGATGTTGTACGTACCTCATTGTTAGGTACAACTTCTTTTATCTTTAGTGCCTTTACACACTGGCAGTATTTTACAGACTGACAAACTCTGAGGTATGATGTTAGAGAGGTTTAGTTGCTGGTTAGGTTTGGGCACAAAAAAGTAATGGTTAGGTTTTGGGAAAGATCAGTGTTTGGCTTAAAATACACCACAACACTGACCAAGGATACTGAAAGAGTATGACGTGGGTGGCTCCATCTCACCAATACCTTCCAAAGGACACCTTGCCAAAGACATGCCAGCAGGTTGAGAACAGGCATATCTGTAAGTGGCTGTGACGAAGCGAGAGAATTCAAGATCCTTGGATTAAGAACAGACTACAGTTAAAGGTGGAACCAACAGGAAGAAATAAGAGAGAAAAGTTATGTAGTTCAATCTCTGTATTTCTCAGATCCTGAGTTTTGGGAGCGGGTGTTAGGATGCCTGGGTCGTTGACCCAGGGTTTTAAATTTATTATACTATTTATCATTTCTAATCTTGGGTTTCTTTGTTAGAGTTCTCTTTTATGGTTTATGTCTCTGTGCATCCTTAGTTGCTGTCTCCCATGTCTGCGATATCCCCGTGTCCAGTCAGTATCTGTGTCTGTCCTGGTCCCACGTCTCTGTTCCCTCTGTTGCAGTGCCTGCGTGTGAGTCTGTGGCTGTATCCCAATTTAGGGTCTGCAGCCTTAAAGTACGCAGCCTCAATGATCCTCAAGGGCCGCGTACTCAAAGACCGCTAAGGCCGGAAGTGCGAGGCTTGTGAAATGGGACGGTCTAGCCTCCGTTGCGCTGCCCAGGTTGCCTAGCAACCATGATACTAACAGCTGGAAACGTGTCATACAGCTTTGTTTGACAGAAATGAAGGAGAAAATCTTTTGTTCACTTGTTTGTTTGTTTCTACGTGAGCTTTGATCATTCCCTGTAAGATTAAGCTCAGCTATTGAACAGCGTATATTTTAAAGTAAAGGCTTTAAAACCAAGTTAGTACAAACGTCACTAATGTCACATAACTTTGCCGACATGTGGCCAACAGTAATGTTTAATGTTCTTCGTTATTAAACATTTGCACATAAATAAGTGACATAATATTCAGTACTTACTTAAAGTTTACTCTTCGGCCGCCCCTCATCCGCCGTTTTTTTTTTCGGCCTTTGAATTGGGACAGCCTTTGGCGCACCGCCGTGACGTAATCAGCCTTGAAATGCGTACTTTAAGGCTGCAGACCCTGAATTGGGATACAGCCTGTGTCTTTAGTTCAGTCTGTGTTATGTTTCCTGTTTTATTTTGAAGGTCCATGTCTGATGTTTATGTATCTGGTTTTGCTTCCCCTTGTCTCGTTAGGCCTGATTTGCTCCAGCTGTGTTTCCCTCCTGTTACCCATTCCCTGATTGCTCCCTCTGTGTATTTAAGCCCTCTGTTTCTCTGTGTCTGTGTTGTGATCTACTGTCTACTATGTTCTGCCTGTCAGCCCATTTGGCTTTGTAGGTTTCAGTTTAGTTTTTGGTTTATAATAAATCTATGTTTGAGTTTACCTTCCATCTCTGTGAGTCTGCACTTTGGGTCCTCCTTACCACCACTCCTGCCTGCACACAGCCCTCACCTGACAGCAGGGGATTGTCTAGTGCCCAAGGATAACATGTGCTATAAGTAAGTTCTTCCGTGCATGTTTTTAATGCCAGAAAGAAGCATGGAGACGGGGCTCACGCTGGCTCAGACTCAGGCCTCTCTGCTGTGAGGTAATATAAAGTCATTTGGTAACAGTTGTCTTCCAAAGAATTTCAGAAGATCGGTTCATGAGTTCTGGATCTGAGAAGTCTAGGTGGCACCAAATGTCACATCTACACAATATTTGTGCTGACCAATCCAAGAAAACCATCAACATCAAGTCCCCATTGATAACGCTAGGGCAGAGGTGTCAAACTCAAGTCCTCGAGGGCCGGTGTCCTGAAACTTTTGCATGTCTCCCTTCTGCAACACACTTGAGAAATTAGCAGGTCATTAGCAAGACTCAACAGACTGCATACTGGGGTGGCAATTTAGCCATTTCATTCATGTTACAGCAGCAGGTGAGTGAATGAACATAGCGCAAGAAAATTAGTTTGAGAGTTTTCCAAACACTTACTCAAATAACTTTAAATAAAGTATGGTTAGGGGTTGCCACCTCAGCATGCAATATAAGGTGCAATGTGATCGGTGGTAGTGCACATTGAGTAAGAGGTAGGAATGTTGGTTGCTGTTATAATAAATACGTTTTTTTAAATAGAGGTAGTTGTCACGCCATCGTGTTAGATGCTGATCCTCCTCTCTGCACGCTGAATCATTGTTGTACTCAATCAGTCCTATGATGGTGGTGTCATCTGCAATGGAGTAATTTAAGCATTATGGCGAAATGTCATTGTGAATATATTGAAAGATGATAGATCCATAATGAAAAAGAAATGTAATCTTGTCACCTACTAAAAAAACGTTTATGGCTTAAATAAATGCAACAAAGGAGAATCTGAACTCTCGCCCCAACTCTTTGTATACAGACCATCTTTTGAGAAGCTGGTCTGTATTGATTCGTTCAAGTGGTTTCAAATTCACATCAGCTTGTTTGACCAGAATGTGTCATTCAGTCAGTGCCACCATGCAGCATGATTTACACCCAAAGTGTGATTAATAATGAGACTTTAGCTGGAAGATGAAGCAAGGCAATCAAACAGATAAAGAGATGCAAATTCTTTCCTGCCAGTACACCAAAGCATGTTAAGATTCCTCTGTGTGACAGAGAACTGAGCCTTGAGCGGCGGCAGTTGGAGCAAAACTGAGCTTTATTTTATGATTGAACTGCATCCTTGGACATTCTATCCGGTCTTTAAGTGATGATGTGATTAATCCTGCTTCCGGGCCCAAAGTAGTCTGCATTTAATAAGGCTGTTGTGTTTTTAACATGTTTTAGTGCTTTGTATCTTGTTCTATTTAATCTCAACAAGCTCCAAGAAACAGTCAGTGATCACTGTCAGCTTCTCTGTTTTTATTACCGCTAATCACTTTAAAGCTCAGTTTTTAAACCCTTACGATGTAACTATAGCCCAGCCCATGCAGCAGTATATTAATGGCTAACTGTGGAGGGATTATCTTGGTGGTTCTCCTGACTGGTCCCAGACATGGCTAATGACCGGATAACAGGCTTTTTAATGCCTGAAAGTAAAGAAAATGATGGTGTATTTAATGTACTCATGTAATGTATCAATTTGTTGTCTATTCTCTTCTGCTTATCCAATTTAGGGCCACAGTGGGTGAGGAAGCCAGAGTACCCATGCAAAAACAGGGAGAATATGCGATGGAGAAAGACCCCGGTCTCATGATGGAATTGAATTTTGGACCATCTTGCTGGGAGGCAGTAGCGGTTTTAGATACGGGCGGCAAAAAGAAAAAAGAAAAAAATGCTCGTACTCATGCTGCCCCGACGTCAGCCAGCGCATTTTGGGAATGGCATAGGCACCGATCGGTTTTCTATCGCCCATTTCCTGGGAGTAAGGGCGCCATTCGTTTGTGAGATGCGCCTGCTGCTTGTGGCGCAGAGAGGAGAGGGCGGGGCGGCGGGGGATTCTCTGACCGGCTGGAGCAGCATCTAATAACCAACTCGCAAAATAAAACAAAATAAAAACAAACCAACAAACACGAAAACACCAGACATTATAATACAGACTTATAATTTGCACCGATGTTTTTTAGAAATTCTATACACGAAAAGTGAGCACGAGAGCCCTCGGTGCGCCTGCTAAACTTTATTGTCATCTCCGCTACATACAGTACAGTATATAGAGAGACGAGACGACGAGGCTCCAGTTACGTGTGTGTGTGTGTGTGGTAAGAAAATAAATATACACTTTAGGACTAGGAATAAAGGGATCAATAACAATTTAAAATTTACAGTTTGATGATTTAAAGTCTCACACACAACCTGTTGAAAGGGGAGGGGGGGCTGCTGCTTCCAAATAGAGCACATTTCATTTATAATGTTGTAAATCCAAGCCCATTATGTATTCATGATATGAATCCTGCATCTGTGAACCTATGTGTGTTAGATCATGTTGTGGTGATCCTTGGGTTGAGGGATGGGTGTTCATACTGGAGTGCAAACTTAAAACCAATGGAAGATGGACAAGAAAAGTTCAAAGCCATCAGGTCCTCAGTTTAGAAAAGAAGAGGAGAAACAAGCAAAAGATACAGGTGTGTCATTGGATAATGGCAGGTCATCCTGAAACAATCAGAATACTTTATTAATCCCTGAGGAAATTATGTGCGTTACAGTTGCTCCAAGAAGAAATGGTAAAAATAGTAACAGTAACAGACTAAACTCCAAACAATACATTATGTTACAGATTTGAATATTAATTAGTCATTGTTAATTTGTCCTGTTCTCATTGTATGAGAATTATGATGGCTTGTTTGGTAGCTGTTTGCATACTATGCATACTCTCTCCTCTTGTCTTGTGTGTGTGTGTGTGTGATGTGTCGTGTGTGTTTGTGTGTGTGTGTGTGTGTGTGGGTCTGTGTGGTCTGTGTTATGTACAATCCTTAATATGTTTTGTCTGTGGGGGGGCAGAGGGAGTGTTCGCCCAGGGCGCCAAACAGGCTAGGACCGCCACTGCTGGGAGGCCACAGTGCTAACCACTACTCCACTCTGCTGTTTATCAGTTTGCCATTTTACTTTCCTAAAATCCACTTTTTTGATTTTCAGTTCTGTCTGTCTTCTGTGTCTGCGTCTTAATCATCTACAAGATGTCTGGTGGTATTTTACATTCTGCATGTATTTAATAATCAAACAACCTCTGTTCTATGTGCAAACTGAGTCCTTCACATTCCACACACAAACACATTTGTCAGAAGGTCGGTGGTTCGATCCCAGGCTGCCTACCTCTGTCTATCCATGATGTCATAGTGTCTGCTCATGAGTCTGTCTGTAAAGTTCAGTGTCTAGTCTGGATCTCTGTGTCTGTTGTGTGCTTCCTGTTTTACTTTGACAGCCTCTCGTCTGTGTGTGTTATGTTGTGTTTGCTCGTTTCCCTGTAGTATTATTATTATTATTATTATTAGTATCAGCTGTGTTCCCTGTGTTCCCTCGTTAGCCTTCTGTGTTTTTATGTCAGTCTCCCTTAGTTCCATGTCATTTTATCCCTCATACTGTTCTGTTTGCCAACTTGTCTGTTAGTTTTTGCTTTCCCAGTTTAGCTAGTATTCTGTTCTGTCTGCAAACCTGCAATAAAGCAGTGTGTTTTGAGTTCACTTTGCCTCCGTGAGTCCAGCTCTTGGGTCCACCATGTCCTGCCTGCCTTCACACAGCCATCACTGCACTTTTAAATTGTGTCTTAAAACCCATCTATTCAGAATTGCAAACCCTTCATCATAATTCTAAGTTTCCAGGGTTGGCAGGATACTGAGCAATGCGATTCTGTGAAGCTAGTGAGGTGGTCACTTTGCTATTTCAAGTGTTATAGTATTTAAAATGTTATATAAAATGAATCTTTAAAAACCTGAATGTGAAAGTTCGCTCTGTTTGGTTTGTAGTATCTGAGGTTAGGTAACTAAATGGTGCCTTCAATTATAGATCCATTATTTGTTATTTTCTCACTTATTAAATCACTTACAATGAGACTCCAATGTAAGGATGTCTGTTAAATGGGAAAATGAAGGGAAAAAATGATGTAGACATTCAAATTAAGTGAAAAATGGAATTAAGTGAAACATTGATGGAGGAAAAACATGCAGTCAGTCAGGAGAGCTTTATTTTAGAGTGTCGGACATCCTTTAACTGCTGCTGAAGCATCATTTATTTATTTGGAAATAAAATCACAGAGGGTTCAGAGGGACTTTTACTTTGAGACAAGATCAGAGCTAAAAGCCTGTCAGAGAGTCGCTGATGGGTTAATACCTGCATGCTCGGTGCCAGACATGTTTTACGCAGGAAATAAAACTCATTTTCTCTTCAAAGTAAAAATTGCGACCATTTCTCCTTTTTTGGAGAATCTCTCGCTGTAGTTCAGATGGGCTTTCTCCATCTGTGCACCTTGAAATAGGCCACAATTAGTAAAAGCGTTGAATTCTGACAGCAAAAAGTAAAAATCAGACAATGCTTCAAAGGTTTATCAGTCAGCAGCCACTGTGTGCCCAAGAGATGGTCTGCAGTGATGCACTGTGTGGTGTAGAGAAACAGGAAACAGTTCAGTGCATTTAGGTATCAACTGTAATAAATTATTGATTTAAAAACAAAGGAAGGTTGTGGTCAAGGTGTTGGATACTGAAAGGACAGATTTAGCAGGGCAGCTTCAAAGAATGATTCAGGCCGCCTGACATATTTCTTATTAATGCATTTGTAGCCCTGCTGGTCAGCTGACTTTAAGGAGAAAACAGCGATAGTTGTGAAAATGGCTCGTACCTCTGTCTTATGTTAGTCTTAGAGACAAATTTAAGGGCAGCTGTGGCTCAGTATGATCCCAGTCTTATCTGGCCAAAGTGCCCCCAATACGGCTGTGTGTGTGTGTGTGTGTGTGTGTGTGTGTGTGTGTGTGTGTGTGTGTGTGTAAGGTAAATGGGGACAGTTACTCTCATCTTTTATGTCAGACACAATGAGTGCAGAAATGGATGTGTGACGATTAAAGAAAACCTCTCTTACCAGAATTTTCTAAGGACTTGTGAGTACTTTATGTCTTCGCAAGGAAAGCAGGTCCACACTGTACCCACAGAGGGCCATAATGTCCACGTGAAAACAGATTTATGTCCCCACAACATGTAATACAAACACACAAACGAACACACACACAGTGCTGTTTAATGGAGTTCCCTGAAGCAGCCTGGTGGCTCATTGCTGCCATCAGCTGGTCAACTACAGAATACTCACTTACTGTAATATATACTGTATATACTTACTAATATTTACTGTATATATTACTGTAATATTTACTTATATACAGTATATTTCTATATATCCTGTCATATTTTCGGCTTCGTGGCATTACTCGAAGCGTCTGTCTGTCACTTGTCTTCTGTATTTAAACTTCTTTTTCTAGTGTGGTAATTAGTTTCCTTTTTCTATTAAATAATGTTGTTATTGATTTCTCTTTGGTTGTAATTTACAGTTTTCCAACACCATAAGCCAAAAAAGGGAAAGATTTATGATTAATTACATAAAAATAAAAAAAATTACTTTGCATGTAAAGAAAACAAAATACTAAATTGAAAGATGTAAGCTTTAACTTACGTAATGTAAACTTAATCCAGTGTCATCCTCTTTATTATAAATCATCTTGTCTTTCATTAAAAATGACTTTTGTCATTGCTGGATCTAACAGAATTGGTCCTAGCACTGAACCCCGTGGAACTCCATAATTAACCTTAGTGTGTGACAAGGACTCTCCATTTACTTTAACAAATTGGAGTCTATAGATAGATATGATTCAAACCACTGCAGCGCAGTACCTGTAATACCTACAGCATGCTCTAATCGTTCTAATAGGATATTATGCTCGACAAGATTCAAGAGTTTTTTATTTGTCATATGTGTAGTCATTAAAGTGCAAGACATTATAGACAATAAACAATAAGTAAATTCAAATTAAAAATCTAAAAATGTACATTGTGTGAATGGAATGATAAAGGGCTTCGTGCCACATAGCACAGCAATGTATTGACAGAGCAATCCAAGAGACAAACGGAGTGACCAGAGTGACCACAGTAATATAAACAGTAGTGAAGCAGCATGATCAGTGTAGCAATGTGTGATGTAATAATAAATCAGATATGATATGAAATAAGACTGGGAAAGTTCTGGAATGTGACAAGAACATGATATAAGGTCCTGTTTCAGTCACTTATGGTGATGCTCTGATTTAGGACTCGGACAGCATGAGGATTGAAGCTCCTCTTTAGTCTCTGTTTTTGACCTGCTAGTGTGGATGTCATGGTTTCCGTGCCTGCCCAGCCGGCCCCACAAGGCTACATGTGTTTGTATTCTCTCTCTCTCTTCTCTCTGCCTGGGCGGAGCTCACTGCAGGCTCCCGCCCTTGGCCCACACACCTGTACACGATTAGCTGTCATGACCTGTCCACTATTTGAGGTTGGGACACAGATCTTCTCATTAGTGGTCCTCTCAGCTTCCATGAATTTGTGCTTAAGTGTTTTGTGACTTGCGAGTAACTTCTTTTTTCCCTGTGTAATAGTTTTCCTCCCCGGACCTGTGACCTTCCTGCAGTGCGATCGTGTGTGAGTTTGGGCTTGAAGACGAGAGCGAGTGTGAGAGAGTTTCCCCTTGGACCTTTGGTGCCCTGGACTTGGACTGGTGTTGTAAATAAACTGTGTTTGGAGACGTCAACCTGGGGCCTGTTCTTCGTACGTCGCTTACTACATCCAAGATCAAATGACACATCCAAGATCAAATCATCGCGCTAACCGTGAGCTCGCTAATCCGGTTCCCCGAACACACCTGCTGTTGACGATTACTACAGCTGGATGAAGTAATGGGATCCGGGTCGAATCTGAGCTTTTGTAATTATGTGTATGTGCATTTTATAGTAATTGTCTTTTGAAAAAAAAAAAGTAAAAGGGGCTACGCATCGATAGCAGAAACAGTGATCGGCAACCCGCTGATTGGTCGGCGAAAATGTCGAAGGGGCGTGCTCGGTATTTTCCGGCAGCAGAGCAAGAACTCATGAGTGAGGGATTTCAGGAGTTTCAGAGTTTAATTAAAACGCAAGAGAACACTGCAAAGGCTGCAAAAGCAAGGAGAGAGGGCTGGCAGAAAGTTGCTGACAAATCAAACTCGTAGGTAATTATAATAATAATAATAATAATGGATTGGGTTTATATAGCGCTCTCCAAGGCACCCAAAGCGCTTTACGATACCACTATTCATTCACTCCCACATTCACACACTGGTGGAGGCAGCTACGGTTGTAGCCAGGCTGCCATATCGCGCCATCGGCCCCTCTGGCCAACACCAGTAGGCGGTAGGGTAGATCTATCATATGACACTATATTGTCCAATATCATATGGCATTATATTATATCATAATATGTTATATTATATCCCCTTTCACATTAGAGCCACAACAGGACCCACAAGAACATGGGAACAAGTAAAAGTGGAATACAGGAGTATTCTACAGAATGGTAATATTTATCTCTTAGATTGCTTTTCGTCTCTTGGCAAGGTAATACTGGCCTGTAATACTCTGTTAGTTTGTTCATAACAGCAACCAAGAAAAGGGCAGAGGAAAAAAAGACAGGTGGTGGTCCTGCACCCCCTCGTCAACAAGTTGGTTAAGTAAATAATACCCTCACGGGAATATCGATATCTCTCAATGAGCACACTGTCGCGCTGAGCTAAAGGATCCTGTCTTCCCGCAATATACGCTGAATTCTGAGACTCTCCTTATCAATCTTGCACCTTCCGCAATGGGCTTGCTCGCGTATACGAGAATGGCGCGACAGGCTTCCCAAATCCACCTTCGCTTTTATAGCCGTGGTCTCTCATCTTGATTACACGAAGTAATTTACAATTACTACTCTGAAATATGAATTACATCTGTAATAATCACATACATGTAATAGAATGTTAATAGTCATTTCCCTTTTTTAGGAAATGACCTGTATGTATCTGTGTGACATCAATAACAAGGATCAAGTGCTGCATTATCTTTAGTTACATTGATGTTATTTATTTATGGTGAAACAGTGGTGGAATATCGCTGTTGCTTTCGTATAAATGAAGCGGACATACCTGCGTGGCCGCGATCTAATCCTGTTTACATAAAGTAAACCTGCTCCCGAGCAGGTTTACGCTTACGGCTCTGTTGCTATGACAGCAAGTCCCGGATGAGCTTCGGGGAACCGAACGATCCAGATCACGCGAAATCGTCAACAATCTAATCCAGCTAACTTACTTAGCGAGGTACGAAGAACGGGCCCCTGCTCTGCACTTGAGTCCCTGCTATTAGTCGTGACAATGGAACCTTCTGCCTGACTGCAGAAGTTCAAACAGTATCGAACGCTGCACTAAGGTCTAGCAGGACAAGCACAGAGATGAGTCCACTGTCAGAGGCCATAAGAAGATCATTTGTAACCTTCACTAAAGCTGTTTCTGTGCTGCAATGAGCTCTGAAACCTGACTGAAACTATTAAAATAAGATAATCTGTTAGGTGTTTGACAACTACTCTTTCAAGAAGTTTTGAGATTAAAGGAAGGTTGGAGATTAGAAACACCAAGACATACTCATTCATAGTCTCCAGTAGCAGTGTTTTGTGTGTGTGATTGTATTGAATTGTCTTCCGCTGTTGTAGTTGAAATGTCCTAAACACCACTTGTTACTGTGCTGATTGTGTTAAAGACTGTGAGTCTGAGTCTGATTCCTTTGACCCAACGTCATCATTACTGTTAGTTTCTTTTCTAATCCATTTCAAATTCACTTCTGCTTTTTTTTTTTTTTTTTTTTTTTTTTTTTTTTTTAAAACGCATTTAGCCTAAAAACTTTTAAGACCCAGGTTTTTAGGTGACCTGTGAATATTGGTGATGAAGTTATTTCTAAAATCACAAAAGACTCTCGGGAACCCACCCACCCCCATCAGAATGTGTCCCCTTATCCACAGTCGCAGCACACTCTGGTGCAGTCACCGGCATGTTCCTGAGCTGATCCTCATGTTATTTTGGGGGTCAGCTGTCCCGTGAACAGGACCCTCCTCCTCCTCCCGTTCTTCTTCCGTCTGTTGCCGTCTCTTCTTCACCTCCTTCACTCTGCTGATCCTGGTAAGACTTTTTCATTCCTCCCTTCCTCAGAAATCTTACTTACTTGTGTTCACCGTTCTTACTGCTGCATTTGGGTACACTTCCACAAGTGGACTACTTTGTGGAACAAACTGGAAATGTATTTTTCCTCCTGTTTCAGGCATAAATGGGGCCTGATGGTCATTTTTAAAGATGAAAAAATGTTATTGCTGCTATGTTTTCATTTTAATAAATAACTTTAACGTACAACATGGAAAAGACATGAAGAGCTTTGTAATGGCAGCCATGACACAATAAAGGGCTGTGTCACTGTCAGCGTGTCTATATTCAGCCCTTCGGCACTTTCATACACAGCATGACTGGAATGTAAAAAATACCTGCATTTGAAGGAAGCAGTGTCTTATTCTTTAAGGATCATTTTGATAATTCAGTACAGTGAAAAATGTGATATATGTGATAATTTTAAAGGTGCCTTGTGCCTCCTTTTACTTCAGTTTAGTTGGTGGACTGTTCACTTTGTCACATGTAAACAATTACTAATGTTTTGGCCTTGCTTGTGCTGTTTTTGGTTGTCTACATCTTTCTGCAGTTACCTGGTTTTTCCAAAGGTTTTCTGTTTGGCTGTTCTGGCTCATTCTGACAGTAATGTCTTTCTTTTAATTTTGTAAATGGATCATTTTATTTTGGAGGCATAAAGTGAGGTCAGGTGTAGGATCATTTGTCCAAAACTAAGAATGTCCTTAAAAAACACAAACAAGAAACAAGCATAACATTGATATTTTAAGATTTAGCTGATGATCAAGAGCAAAGAATGCAGTTATTCAAAGTCCAGATTATGTTCATGTGGTTTTTCCATCATCCAGCTTGAGCACAGTCATCAAGTAAAAACATTACCATGAGCAGTTTATTTAGTCGTGGTCAACAGTCTGTAATTCAGGGGGAGGGGCTGTGATTGGTTGTGTAATATAGAGGGGAGGAGCTTAGTGTATTTTTGCAGTGGGGCGGCAAAACAGCGGAAACATGAAGCAGACACACAAAACAAACAAACAAAAAAACAAGTTTATAATAATGTTTAGCCTTAAAATCTGTGACTGTATGCCTGGAACCATATTTGGATGCTCTCAGAATAGATGAGACTACAACAGCTGTAGCCTGCAGTGTGTGTGTGACTGTGTGTGTGGATGGGGGGGAGGGCAGAGTTGGCTATCTCACTGTGATGGCTAATTTTAACTTGACAGATATAATAACGGTGGCAGCCGTCATGTTGCAACAGAGCTATGTGGACACACACACAGAGGAAGAGGCGGTGAGCTCGATGACGCCTGATGGGAAAATAAAAGTAATGTTGGTCGCTGATTAAAGGTTCCTTCCCCTCACTGTACATGGCAGTTTTATTAGTTTCAAAGACATCAACAAACCTACCGTGAAGTCACCGGTCAATTTATTGATTAGACAAACTGTAAATCTTTGCATTTTATAGATTCTGGGTTTTAATATGTTGGGTTTTTTCATGGAACCATATTCACATTGTCAGTTTTTTTTCCCCAAATCATTTTCTGGACACATTTTAGAGATAAAAGTGAATGGATGATTTAAAATTAAAGAAATGTAATGAAACACAACACAACCTTATAACTTATAGACTCCTGGTTCTTGGTTCCAAGAAAGACTTTTGGAGTCTGAGCTTGTTTCCTTTAATAGATGTACTTTGTCTTTTGACTTGTACCCAAAACTGAAGCTTACCGGAGACCGGAGACAGTACAAGACATGGATGTATCTTCCTGGTCAGAAAAAAGAAGCCAGTGCTGATGTGCTTAAAGTGAGATTGGATATAGCTGTGGTTGCAAAAACACTTTCGGTCTACAGTAGACTGTTCAGAAAAGGCTTTTTGATTTGATCTCTGCAAACATTTTCCTCCTGAGTCTAGTATAAAGTAGTTGTGACGCTGCTGTGATCTGTCACAGCTATCAGTGAGCTAAATTTAAAGTGACAGCTGCCAGATACTTTACATTGGATTAGCATGTGCTAAACAATGGAAAGCATGTTTGCAGTTGGTGTGAGCTGTTTATGAGCTGTATAGTTGTTAAAGGTTTTCAGTAGATTTTTCAAACTTACTGTCCAAACTTAAACTTGTACATTTTTAAAGAATAGAACCACAGAGTAATCCTTCTGTTACACTTGAATCAGAACATACCTCCCACATCTAAATGCTCAGCTTTCAGAAACAATTGCTAGACCATCTGATTTTGTCATATAGTTCAATTAAATATTAAAGGGTATATGAATAGAGTGAAATCAAAGTTTTTTTACATGCTGCAGTTTGAATGAGTGACGTCCAACAGTTAAGTTTTACTTCGTCTTGTTAGGTTCTCTGTAAATCTCTGTATCTGCCTGCTGTAAAAAAATAAAAAATAAAAAATCCATGTGCATTAGTTCCAGAAAACTGACAATGGAGACGTCGGTGGAAGCAGCTGAGGTGTTGGTGCCTCCCACATCTGTCAAGGCATCTTCACTGGAGCCTGAGAGCAGTGAGGGCGAGACGGCAGGTGTGGCTTGCTCTGCCTCCTCTCCTGACAATCCGGACTCTGTGGAGCAGTTCAGTCGACGGCTGGATGACATCATTCACATGTATAGCTCCGCAGCCGGCGTCCTCGACAAACAGGTTTTAAAAGTTAACAACACCTGCTCCTTGATGTCTGGCTGCTGGTGATGTGTGCCGAACAAATGTAAAAAACTAAACTAAACAAAAACAAAAAAGCAATGTTTTATACTGTTTTGGATGTAGAGTGGGGTGGAGGCAGAGGTGGAAAAGGTGAAGGAGGAGGCAAAAGATGACATCACAAGCACCATGGACACAGGTGACACAGGTGAGGCAGCCAGAGAGCAGGATGGTTTTATTCCTTTACCCAGTTCCCAATAAATACTGCAACCATCCAACCATCAGTCAACCCCACAAAAACCCAAATGAATCTGAAATGTATCTGCATGTGGACTTTAGTAAA